>NC_069506.1:89095182-89267682 GCF_027579735.1 Bombina bombina | reverse complement strand
AAAAAGCCGCCAGTCCTACTCACATATCTTGAACATGGAGAAAGCACAGAACCTCAAAAAGGCTCACCGTACCACAAGGACCCAAGGCGAACAACAGAATATTGGCAAAAGTCTGCCAACACACAGACAAGGTGCAAACAGCGGCAACAGAGTTCAAACCTCAACCTTTCAGCTTGCTAGGCAGCAAGCAACCCACAGGCCACTAGCTGACTGTCAGGTCTGAAGACAGGGGAACAGAAAAGCAAACCCCAGTCCCCAGAAAGAGGACGGAAAAGGATGGACTCAGGCACCCCAACGGAGCTTGGGTGCCAACCCAGGAGCTATAACAATAGGAACTCCAAAGAGAACCCATAGAAGAGGAACAGAGAAAATGCAATAGAGCCATCAGAAGACCCAGCATGACACTCCATGACAGTCTCAAACATGGAGACATCATCTCCCCAGAAAAAATAGAACCCCAGAGAGCGGATCACCTGTTCCAACAACCTGCACACAGGACAACCAACCTCCAGAGAGAGGAAACCCCACTCCCATAAGGAGGACAAACTACCCCCCCCCCCGAAGGGGAGAGTACGGAAAATAACAGCGCACAAGCTCATAAGACATGAAAAAAAGGGGAGCACACCTCAGTCAACAAGCTGCTAACAGCTTAACTGTCTAGACCAAAAGTCATAGCCTATGTTCCCTGGAAAAACTATCGCACCGAACCAGCCACAGGATCAAAAGTCTTCCAGACATCCAGAAGATCCACAACAAAAACTAAAGGCCTGAGCTCCAGATCGTTCAAGGGAACATCACAGGGAACATAACCAGACTAACCAGGAGAACGGTAACAAGACTCACTCGGAAATCCCAACCTAAAAGGAAGAGAAAAGCCCTTACAGGAGTCCAACACTCCAAAAGGAGCTAAAAGTACGACAGTGTCGCACAAAGAGCCTAGAGCCCAAAAAGGCGTTAAAACAACACCCAGAGAAACCATTGAGGACAAAGTCACCCGAAGAGTGAGTAAAACCAAAGACTAGTCTCCATAATCTCCTCAGGAGTACCAGAGGACCGTAACCAAGGAAAAGAAATGCAGAGCATCCTAAACCCTGGTAGAAAAAAAAAACTCCTAAGCGAAGCTAGGAGGAGACAAAAAGGCCTATTGTCCCTGATAGGGAATGAAGTAGGAAAAGCCACAAGGCCCTTCCATAAGGCAGCAAAGACCGCTAATGTTAAAACAGCTTGCTAGCAATCCTTCAAGGTGCAAATAGCTGCAGCTGGTTTCAAACTGCAAACCTTCCGTTTGCTAGGCAGCCAAGCTAACCATCAGACAACTACAGCTGGCTTCCGAAATCTCATCCGAAGGAGAGAACCTCAAAAGGAAAAATCCAAAAAGGACAATTCCAAGAGCCGCAGAAAGCAAGACAGCCAGAACCAGCGGCAAGGAGGTCCTAAATCCTCCCAACCTCCAACCCACGTGGGGAAGGAAACGCTCCACATCCCAACGGAAAGTCGGAATGAGAGAGTCACAGCAGAACTCCACCGAGTTCCAATCGACCAGCTTGAGAGGCCAATGAGGACTGAACCAATACTCCATGCCTCAAGGACCCTCAGGTCCACTCAGCTGCTTAGCTGAAACTTGTAAAAAGGATAACAACAACATGTGAGGCACTCTGCGCCCAAACGGGACCAGCCAAACAGGCGCCACGTGTCTGAATTAGGCCTCGAGACAGAAGGATCGGAAACCCAATCGGGACCAGCCTGAAACCAAGGGCCATCACTGTCAAGGCCGCATAGAATCCTCCCTAGAGAGGGATAACCAGCAGATACACATAAGACTAAACACGTCCATAACAAACTTCCTTAGAAGTAACAGTGGGATCAAACAATCGCGAGTATCGATTCCAGACAAACTTCCCAAAGGAACTGTAAAACCAACATGAGCTTTAAATCCAAATAAATTATAAGATAAGGCAACCCGCAGGTTTATCGCCTAATAAGAACAGCCCGCAGGAACGGCCCAACAGGGACCCTGTTCTATTAAGCTCAAACTGGAAGAAGTACTCGATAACAAGACTAGAAGGAGATTATTTCTAATCTCCTTATGTCTAATTCTGCAAGCTATTCGAAAAAGCAGACTGAGAAGTTTCACATCCATTAGTGATGGGATCTTCCGACAAGGCCAAAGCATGCCTCAAAAGAACACGAAGGAGCGTCAGACTATACCGAAAAGCACAGCATACCCCTGCCGGAGCAAAAAGTAACTCCGGCCCCGAAGGTTGACCCCCTGAAGCCTCAGGGACAGTCGTTCCCCCAGAGAGCTGAACAGGCCATCCCATGCCTGAAGAGCCCCAGATAACGGAACACGAACAGTATCTTAAGCCAACTTCTGGAAGCTGCATATGCGCCAGCACCTCGGCGGGAAGAAGCTACCTTCCAGAGAAGGATAAGCAAAGTCTGGGTTACCTACATGCGTAGTAAGCGATGGTGGAAGGGAACTCGCACTTCGGAGGACCGAGGCCCTAGAGGCTCAGCGGCCCCTTGATTCCCCGATCCTGAGGAATTGAGCACTCTAATACGGTATTCAGAACATAACTGATAGGCTAGTATCATCCAGGGCAATACGCATTCTGCACAAGGAGTAGAAACTGACAACGAAACATCCGTCTCCACATTATCAGACTCCTCCATAGCTAGGATATTGATACAAAAATTGAACCAAAATTTAAACGGCACCTGACACCGCCAATGGCTGGGGCACTCACCACCTCCTAATAGCCAGACACCAGCAGATCAGAATGTCTCCATCACCACACAGACAGGAATGCGGAAATGGAGAGACAAAAACGTGACCACGCCCGGTCACAAGGTGAACCGTACAGTCCAAAAAAAAGCGCCTGACCGTAAAAGCTGCGTCACTTCCAAAAGCCGTAATGTTCCACAAAGCCATGAGCCTAAGTTACACTACGCATAAGCAGGTCGAATCACATAAAAAACATGATTAAAAAAACTGTTCAATAGCCCCCCTCAGGAGGTATTAACCCTTGATTCCAAGATACAAAAGGAGCCTCACTAAGATCCTGATTTATAATTAGTCCCGAAAGGTGGTAGCCTTTCGGTACAACATTTCTAATACAATACAATCCTGACAAAAGTAAAATGAAACGACCTTACCGGAATCTACGCAGTGGAACAGGAATACAGCCCTTCAAGTGTGACAGATAGTAGCATCGCCCATGCCATGGACTTGAAAGAAGAAAGCAGGCAGCGAAACTCGTCAACACTGATTGCTTATGGAGCTGTTAAAATGAGTCGGGATGGTTTTACAGAAAGACTCTCCCTGCATCTCCGGACTCTAACTTTCACCAAGAGGCTGACAAGACTACTTAAAACTCCAGTCCCATGCCGAAGAGTACTACCCTCCATAAGAGACTATCGAAAACTTCTGACACTTCTCTGCCAACCTCCTGGGACGAAAGGCAAAGAATGACTGGGGGATGAGGGAAGTGGGAGGGGTATTTAAGCCTTTGGCTAGGGTGTCTTTGCCTCCTCCTGGTGGCCAGGTTCTGAATTGCCAAAAGTAATGAATGCAGCTGTGGACTCTTTCCATTTATGAAGAAAACTACATTTACAAAATAAATGACAGACCTAGCTGTATACCAACAAATAATGTCAAAGAAACAGAATTTTATTAAAAGGATTAAAGTAGGTGACAAAAATATAACTGATCCGGATAAGATAAGAGATTAATTTTTTAAAAATCTATATTCCTCCTCAGGGATAAATATAACAAGTCTATATTCTGGCAGGATATTTCTCTTCCGCATATAAATGCAGAAAGTTTACAATTACTAAACGCTCCAATCTCCCTTATAGAGGTACAAAATGCCATAGACGATATAAAACTTAATAAGGCGGCAGGACCGGATTTATTACCGGGAGAATTTTATAAAATATTGAAAGTCCAGATTGCTCCCACTTTGATGAACCTTTATAATAGTTACTTTATTAAAGGAGGAGTCCCATCAAGGTTTTTTGCAGAGTCATTAATAACAATGATACATAAGAAAGGGAAAAATCCCGAAAGCATAGATTCTTATAGACCCATTTCACTACTGGAAATTATGGTATAAAATTAATTATACTCCTATAATCAGTAAAGTAAAACGGGATTTAGAAAGCTGGACAAGACTGCCGTTATCTCTTACCGCCAAAGTTAATTTAATAAAGATGATATTAATGCCAATTTTTTTTTTTTTTTTATAAAATATTTTATTCAGCAACAGGTACAATAAAATGTGTTACAGTTTCTACAATTACAGCAGAAAAACAAACATACAAATCAGTTATATGGTTATACATTCAAAGAGAGTCTGTACAACTGAGTATGTGTTTCGGAAGGCGTGTCCCATCTCTGGGATACCTCACAGTTTTAATACCTGTTAAGCCATCTTTTTAATTTTTTTCCTACAAAACTCTTGAGAAGTAAGGTATTCTAGGCTGAACCTCAAGCCTAGAGTAGGGCTTTTATCTATTTTCTCCATAATAATAAACTTAAACAAAACCTCAAAACAAGCTGTGTCATGTGTTCCAGAAATACCAAAAATTCAGTTTTTACATTATCTCCATTCCCTCCTCTCCCCCCCTGCGTCTCTCCTCCTACCAGACCTGCCATTCGCCCCTAAGGTTCGCTTCAAGCATATAGATGGTATTTTTGAAGGGGTTTAGTATCTGTTTTTGAGTCAAAAGGTCTAAGGACTTTATGAAGGGTCTCCATTTTATAATAAAGCGTGTTACTCTCATCTGCACGTCATATAAAGTGTCATATTGCTCATATAATAGCGTTTTCAGTAGCATTTGTTTTAACAGACTAATAGACGGAGCCTCACTATGGAGCCACCTTCGAAAGATACACTTCCTTGCCAGCAATATAACATTAATAAGAAATTTCTTGTCTTGTTTTGAGGCCGGTAATTGATGCAAGAATAAAGCCTGCAAGGGTGTGAGTGCGATCAGGGTATTCATAACTTTGGAAAGCCAAAAAGAGACTTGATTCCCCAAATTTTTATATCTCATGCATAATATATCAGTTTTGATGCCTAAAAGGGACATTGAAGATGTATATACAAATTTTAGATGGTTTATATGGGGAAAAGGACGTAGGAAGATAGCATGGAATACGTTAATGCAGGCCAAGTACATGGGAGGAATAGCATTGCCTTTGCTGGAGATATATAACAATATTTGTCTCGAAAAGGTGGCACTAGACTGGTTCACTCAAGATAATTATATCGCATCGTTAGTAGCGGAGGAATTTATAGTATCTCCATACTCTTTACAAGCACTCTTACATTGCCATCCAAGGAATCTACCAGTTAAAGTTAAAAAATATACAACTATATATGTTATTATTAAAGCTTGGTATCACATATGTAATTACTTAAAAGTAGATCATTCGGTCTCTAACCAGTTACCGATAGTTGGGAATACCTCTTTTGTAGAAGGAATCAATAATAAAGTATTTAAAATATGGGCCAATAAAGGCTTAAAATATATCTTTCAATTAAAAGACCCAGGAGGTTCTCATATCCTTGCATTTGCAGAGGTTAAGCACCAATTTGATCTAGCTAACTCAGATTTTTATGCCTATTTACAAGTACGACATTGATATAACTCAATAATTAGGAGACCAAACCATATATGGACAAACTCTGGAATACAATCGGGCATAATCTTATATTGAGCTGGTATTCATTCCTTAAAATATTGGTTTAAATTGATATTACAGCAGTCAGGAGAGGAGAATCTCCAAAGGATGGTTCTCTCTTGGTTACCGGAGTTACAAGATATAAATAGGGAAGATATCATTAGAAGTATTCAGAAAGTAGAAAACACCACATTGGCAGCGAACTGGCGAGAGAGTCACTTTAAATTGATCAATAGGAGTTAAATCTCACCCGCCACTTTAAATAAATGGTTTCCTAACTTAGTTCATTGCTGTGCTCGATGTACCAATGCTAGTGCCGACATAACACACATGTTTTGGACGTGCCCGAAAATTCAACAATTTTGGGGCAAGATAAACTATTGGCTAAGTAAAATACTACAGGCTCCATTTAAATTAGAAAAAAAAGAAAACAGAATTTATGCTTACCTGATAAATTACTTTCTCCAACGGTGTGTCCGGTCCACGGCGTCATCCTTACTTGTGGGATATTCTCTTCCCCAACAGGAAATGGCAAAGAGTCCCAGCAAAGCTGGCCATATAGTCCCTCCTAGGCTCCGCCCACCCCAGTCATTCGACCGACGGACAGGAGGAAATATATATAGGAGAAACCATATGGTACCGTGGTGACTGTAGTTAGAGAAAATAATTCATCAGACCTGATTAAAAAACCAGGGCGGGCCGTGGACCGGACACACCGTTGGAGAAAGTAATTTATCAGGTAAGCATAAATTCTGTTTTCTCCAACATTGGTGTGTCCGGTCCACGGCGTCATCCTTACTTGTGGGAACCAATACCAAAGCTTTAGGACACGGATGAAGGGAGGGAGCAAATCAGGTTACCTAAACGGAAGGCACCACAGCTTGCAAAACCTTTCTCCCAAAAATAGCCTCCGAAGAAGCAAAAGTATCAAATTTGTAAAATTTGGCAAAAGTGTGCAGTGAAGACCAAGTCGCTGCCTTACATATCTGGTCAACAGAAGCCTCGTTCTTGAAGGCCCATGTGGAAGCCACAGCCCTAGTGGAGTGAGCTGTGATTCTTTCAGGAGGCTGCCGTCCGGCAGTCTCATAAGCCAATCGGATAATGCTTTTAAGCCAAAAGGAAAGAGAGGTAGCAGTCGCTTTTTGACCTCTCCTTTTACCAGAATAAACAACAAACAAGGAAGATGTTTGTCTGAAATCTTTAGTAGCCTCTAAATAGAACTTTAGAGCATGGACAACGTCCAAATTGTGTAACAAACGTTCCTTCTTTGAAACTGGATTCGGACACAAAGAAGGTACAACTATCTCCTGGTTAATATTTTTGTTAGAAACAACTTTCGGAAGAAAACCAGGCTTAGTACGCAAAACCACCTTATCTGCATGGAACACCAGATAGGGCGGAGAACACTGCAGAGCAGATAACTCTGAAACTCTTCTAGCAGAAGAAATAGCAACCAAAAACAAAACTTTCCAAGATAGTAACTTAATATCTATGGAATGTAAAGGCTCAAACGGAACCCCTTGAAGAACTGAAAGAACTAGATTTAGACTCCAGGGAGGAGTCAAATGTCTGTAAACAGGCTTGATCCTAACCAGAGCCTGAACAAATGCTTGAACATCTGCAACGGCTGCCAGTCTTTTGTGAAGTAAAACAGATAAAGCAGAGATCTGTCCCTTTAGAGAACTTGCAGATAATCCTTTCTCCAAACCTTCTTGTAGAAAGGATAGAATCTTAGGAATTTTTATCTTGTTCCATGGGAATCCTTTGGATTCACACCAACAGATATATTTTTTCCATATTTTATGGTAAATTTTTCTAGTTACAGGCTTTCTAGCCTGAATCAGAGTATCTATTACAGAATCTGAAAACCCACGCTTTGATAAAATCAAGCGTTCAATCTCCAAGCCGTCAGTTGGAGGGAAACCAGATTCGGATGTTCGAATGGACCCTGAACAAGAAGGTCCTGTCTCAAAGGTAGCTTCCATGGTGGAGCCGATGACATATTCACCAGGTCTGCATACCAAGTCCTGCGTGGCCACGCAGGAGCTATCAAGATCACCGAGGCCCTCTCCTGATTGATCCTGGCTACCAGCCTGGGAATGAGAGGAAACGGTGGGAATACATAAGCTAGGTTGAAGGTCCAAGGTGCTACTAGTGCATCTACTAGAGTCGCCTTGGGATCCCTGGATCTGGACCCGTAGCAAGGAACCTTGAAGTTCTGACGAGACGCCATCAGATCCATGTCTGGAATGCCCCATAATTGAGTTATTTGGGCAAAGATTTCCGGATGGAGTTCCCACTCCCCCGGATGGAATGTCTGACGACTCAGAAAATCAGCTTCCCAATTTTCCACTCCTGGGATGTGGATCGCAGACAAGTGGCAGGAGTGATCCTCCGCCCATTGAATTATTTTGGTCACTTCTTTCATCGCCAGGGAACTCCTTGTTCCCCCCTGATGATTGATATATGCAACGGTCGTCATGTTGTCTGATTGAAACCTTATGAATTTGGCCTTTGCTAGTTGAGGCCAAGCTCTGAGAGCATTGAATATCGCTCTTAGTTCCAGAATGTTTATCGGGAGAAGAGACTCTTCCCGAGACCATAGACCCTGAGCTTTCAGGGATTCCCAGACCGCGCCCCAGCCCACTAGACTGGCGTCGGTCGTGACAATGACCCACTCTGGTCTGCGGAAGCTCATTCCCTGGGACAGATTGTCCAGGGTCAGCCACCAACGGAGTGAATCTCTGGTCTTTTGATCTACTTGAATCATCAGAGACAAGTCTGTATAATCCCCATTCCACTGTCTGAGCATGCACAGTTGTAATGGTCTTAGATGAATTCGTGCAAAAGGAACTATGTCCATTGTTGCAACCATCAATCCTATTACTTCCATGCACTGCGCTATGGAAGGACGAGGAACAGAATGAAGTACTTGACAAGAGCTTAGAAGTTTTGATTTTCTGACCTCTGTCAGAAAAATCCTCATTTCTAAGGAATCTATTATTGTTCCCAAGAAGGGAACTCTTGTTGACGGGGACAGAGAACTTTTTTCTTTGTTCACCTTCCATCCGTGAGATCTGAGAAAGGCTAGGACGATGTCCGTATGAGCCTTTGCTTTTGACAGGGATGACGCTTGAATTAGGATGTTGTCCAAGTAAGGTACTACTGCAATGCCCCTTGGTCTTAGAACCGCTAGAAGGGACCCTAGTACCTTTGTGAAAATCCTTGGAGCAGTGGCTAATCCGAATGGAAGTGCCACAAACTGGTAATGCTTGTCCAGAAAAGCGAACCTTAGGAACTGATGATGTTCCTTGTGGATAGGAATATGTAGGTACGCATCCTTTAAATCCACGGTAGTCATAAATTGACTTTCCTGGATGGTGGGTAGGATCGTTTGAATAGTTTCCATTTTGAACGATGGTACCCTGAGAAATTTGTTTAGGATCTTCAAATCCAAAATTGGTCTGAATGTTCCCTCTTTTTTGGGAACTACGAACAGATTGGAATAAAATCCCATTCCTTGTTCTCTTATTGGAACTGGATGTATCACTCCCATCTTTAACAGGTCTTCTACACAATGTAAGAATGCCTGTCTCTTTATTTGGTTTGAGGATAAGTGAGACCTGTGGAACCTTCCCCTTGGGGGTAGTTCCTTGAATTCCAGGAGATAACCTTGAGAAACTATTTCTAGCGCCCAAGGATCCTGAACATCTCTTGCCCAAGCCTGAGCAAAGAGAGAGAGTCTGCCCCCCACTAGATCCGGTCCCGGATCGGGGGCTATCCCTTCATGCTGTTTTGGTAGCAGTGGTAGGCTTCTTGGCCTGCTTACCCTTGTTCCAGCCTTGCATTGGTTTCCAGGCTGGTTTGGGTTGTGAAGTATTACCCTCTTGCTTAGAGGATGCAGAATTAGAGGCTGGTCCGTTTCTGTGAAAGGGACGAAAAACAGAATTTATGTTTACCTGATAAATTACTTTCTCCAACGGTGTGTCCGGTCCACGGCGTCATCCTTACTTGTGGGATATTCTCTTCCCCAACAGGAAATGGCAAAGAGCCCAGCAAAGCTGGTCACATGATCCCTCCTAGGCTCCGCCTTCCCCAGTCATTCGACCGACGTAAAGGAGGAATATTTGCATAGGAGAAATCATATGATACCGTGGTGACTGTAGTTAAAGAAAATAAATCATCAGACCTGATTAAAAAACCAGGGCGGGCCGTGGACCGGACACACCGTTGGAGAAAGTAATTTATCAGGTAAACATAAATTCTGTTTTCTCCAACATAGGTGTGTCCGGTCCACGGCGTCATCCTTACTTGTGGGAACCAATACCAAAGCTTTAGGACACGGATGATGGGAGGGAGCAAATCAGGTCACCTAGATGGAAGGCACCACGGTTTGCAAAACCTTTCCCCCAAAAATAGCCTCAGAAGAAGCAAAAGTATCAAATTTGTAAAATTTGGTAAAAGTGTGCAGTGAAGACCAAGTCGCTGCCTTACATATCTGATCAACAGAAGCCTCGTTCTTAAAGGCCCATGTGGAAGCCACGGCCCTAGTGGAATGAGCTGTGATTCTTTCAGGAGGCTGCCGTCCGGCAGTCTCATAAGCCAATCTGATGATGCTTTTAAGCCAAAAAGATAGAGAGGTAGAAGTTGCTTTTTGACCTCTCCTTTTACCAGAATAAACAACAAACAAGGAAGATGTTTGTCTGAAATCCTTTGTAGCATCTAAATAGAATTTTAGAGCACGGACAACGTCCAAATTGAGTAACAAACGTTCCTTCTATGAAACTGGATTCGGGCACAAAGAAGGTACAACTATCTCCTGGTTAATATTTTTGTTGGAAACAACCTTCGGAAGAAAACCAGGCTCAGTACGTAAAACCACCTTATCTGCATGGACCAGATAGGGCGGAGACCACTGCAGAGCAGATAACTCAGAAACTCTTCTAGCAGAAGAAATTGCAACCTAAAACAAAACTTTCCAAGATAATAACTTAATATCTACGGAATGTAAGGGTTCAAACGGAACCCCTTGAAGAACTGAAAGAACTAGATTAAGACTCCAGGGAAGAGTCAAAGGTCTGTAAACAGGCTTGATTCTAACCAGAGCCTGAACAAACGCTTAAACGTCTGGCACAGCTGCCAGCCTTTTGTGAAGTAAAACAGATAAAGCAGAGATCTGTCCCTTCAGAGAACTCGCAGAAAATCCTTTCTACAAACCTTCTTGTAGAAAGGAAAGAATCTTAGGAATTTTTATCTTGTTCCATGGGAATCCTTTAGATTCACACCAACAGATATATTTTTTCCATATATTATGGTAAATTTTTCTAGTTACAGGCTTTCTAGCCTGAATAAGAGTATCTATTACAGAATCTGAAAACCCACGCTTTGATAAAATCAAGCGTTCAAACTCCAAGCAGTCAGTTGGAGGAAAACCAGATTCGGATGTTCGAATGGACCGAATAAGAAGGTCCTGTCTCAAAAGTAGCTTCCATGGTGGAGCCGATGACACATTCACCAGGTCTGCATACCAAGTCCTGCGTGGCCACACAGGAACTATCAAGGTCACCGAAGCCCTCTCCAGATTGATCCTGGCTACCAGCCTGGGAATGAGAGGAAACGGTGGGAATACATAAGCTAGGTTGAAGATCCAAGGTGCTACTATTGTATCCAATAGAGTCGCCTTGGGATCCCTGGATTTGGACCCGTAACAAGGGACCATGAAGTTCTGACGAGAGGCCATCAGAACCATGTCTGGAATGCCCCATAATTGAGTTATTTGGGCAAAGATTTCCAGATGGAGTTCCCACTCCCCCGGATGCTCCTCCATCGCCAGGGAACTCCTTGTTACCCCCTGATGGTTGATATATGTAACAGTCGTCATGATGTCTGATTGAAACCTTATGAATTTGGCCTTTGCTAGTCGAGGCCAAGCCTTGAGAGCATTGAATATCGCTCTCAGTTCCATTATGTTTATCGGGAGAAGAGAGTCTTCCCGAAACCATAGACCCTGAGTTTTCAGGGGTTCCCAGACCGCGCCCCAGCCCACCAGACTGGCGTCGGTCGTGACAATGACCTATTCTGGTCTGCGGAAGCTCATTCCCTGTGACAGGTTGTCCAGGGTCAGCCACCAACGGAGTGAATCTCTGGTTATTTGATCTACTTGTATCGTCGGAGACAAGTCTGTATAATCCCCATTCCACTGTCTGAGCATGCACAGGTGCAATGGTCTTAGATGAATTCGTGCAAAAGGAACTATGTCCATTGCCGCAACCATCAAACCTATTACTTCCATGGACTGCGCTATGGAAGGAAGAAGAACAGAATGAAGTACCTGACAAGAGCTTAGAAGTTTTGATTTTCTGGCCTCTGTCAGAAAAACCTTCATTTCTAAGGAAACTATTATTGTTCCCAAGAAGGGAACTCTTGTTGACGGGGACAGAGAACTTTTTTCTATGTTCACTTTCCACCAGTGAGATCTGAGAAAGGCTAGGACAATGTCCGTATGAGCCCTTGCTTTTGACAGAGACAACACTTGAATCAGGATGTCGTCCAAGTAAGGTACTACTGCAATGCCCCTTGGTCTTAGCACCGCTAGAAGGGACCCTAGTACCCTTGTGAAAATCCTTGGAGCAGTGGCTAATCCGAATGGAAGTGCCACAGGTAATGCTTGTCCAGAAAGGCGAACCTTAGGAACCGAAAATGTTCCTTGTGGATAGGAATACGTAGGTACGCATCCTTTAAGTCCACCGTGGTCATGAATTGACCTTCCTGGATGGTAGGAAGGATCGTTCGAATGGTTTCCATTTTGAATGATGAAACCCTTAGAAACTTGTTTAGAATCTTGAGATCTAAAATAGGTCTGAATGTTCCCTCTTTTTTGGGAATTATGAACAGGTTGGAGTAAAAACCCATCCCTTGTTCTCCTAATGGAACAGGATGAATCACTCCCATGCTTAACAGGTCTTCTACACAGTGTAAGAATGCCTGTTCGAAGATAATTGAGACCCGTGGAACCTTCCCCTTGGGGGTAGTTCCCTGAATTCCAGGAGATAACCTTGAGAAACTATTTCTAGCGCCCAAGGATCCTGAACATCTCTTGCCCCAGCCTGAGCAAAGAGAGAAAGTCTGCCCCCCACCAGATCCTTCCCAGATCGGGGGCCAACACTTCATGCTGTTTTGGTAGCAGTGGCAGGTGACTTGGCCTGCTTACCCTCTTTTCTAGTTCTTCGAACCAGAAACACGCAGCTGTAGTGACAGGAACAATGCATGAAATTGGTTGTAGAAGGTAACCTTGCTGAACAAACATCTTTTTAAGCAAACCCTCTAACCTTTAATCCATAGGATCTTGAAAGCACAACTATCTTCTATAGGAATAGAAGTGCGTTTGTTTAGAGTAGAAACCGCCCCCTCGACCTTGGGGACTGTATGCTATAAGTCCTTTCTGGGGTCGACTATAGGAACTAATTTCTTAAATATAGGGGGAGGACAAAAGGTATGCCGGGCCTTTCCCACTCCTTCCACCCGCTTGGGTATAGGAAAAACATCGGGGGGCACCGGAACCCCTAGGAACATGTCCATCTTACCTAATTTCTCTGGAATGACCAAATTGTCACAATCATCCAGAGTAGATAATACCTCCTTAAGTAGTGCGTGGAGATGTTGAAATTTAAATTTAAAAGTTACAATATCAGGTTCTGCTTGTTGAGAAATTTTCCCTGAATCTGAAATTTCTCCCTCAGACAAAACCTCCCTCCTGGCCCCTTCAGATAGGTGTGAGGGTATGTCAGAACAGATATCATCAGCGTCCTCTTGCTCTTCAGTGTTTAAAACAGAGCAATCACGCTTTCTCTGATAAGTAGGCATTTTGGAAAAAATGCATGCAATAGAATTATCCATTACAGCCATTAATTGTTGTATGGTAATAAGTATTGGCGCACTAGATGTACTAGGGGCCTCTTGTGTGGGCAAAACTGGTGTAGACACAGAAGGGGATGATGCAGTACCATGCTTACTCCCCTCATTAGAGGAATCATCTTGGGCAATATCATATCTATGGCATTATTATCCCTACTTTGTTTGGACATTATGACACAAATATATCACATATATTTAAATGGGGAGACACATTGGCTTTCATACATATAGAACATCGTTATCTGATGGTTCAGACATGTTAAACAGGCTTAAACTTGTGAACAAAGCACAAAAAACGTTTTACAATAAAACCGTTACTGTCCCTTTAAATTTCAAACTGAACACACTTTATTACTGAATATGTGAAAAAGTATGAAGGAATTGTTCAAATTTCACCAAAATTTCACCACAGTAACTTAAAGCCTTAAAAGTATTGCACACCAAATTTGAAAGCTTTAACCCTTAAAATAACGGAACCGGAGCCGTTTTTACATTTAACCCCTATACAGTCCCAGGTATCTGCTTTGCTGAGACCCAACCAAGCCCAGAGGGGAATACGATACCAAATGATGCCTTCTATAAGCTTTTTCAGTGGTTCTTAGCTCCTCACACATGCATCTGCATGCCATGCTTTCCAAAAACAACTGCGCATTAGAGGCGCGAAAATGAGGCTCTGTCTATGACTAGAAAAGGCCCCCAGTGAAAAAGGTGTCCAATACAGTGCCTGCCGTTTTTATTAAAACAATCCCCAAGATTTAACAACTATTAAAAGTAATAATCTGCCAAATATACTTAGTAAAGTAATCGTTTTAGCCCAGAAAAATGTCTACCAGTTTTTTAAGCCCTAATGAAGCCCTTTATTCTTTTACTTAAACTAAGAAAATGGCTTACCGGTTCCCATAGGGAAAATGACAGCTTCCAGCATTACCAAGTCTTGTTAGAAATGTGTCATACCTCAAGCAGCAAAAGTCTGCTCACTGTTTCCCCCAACTGAAGTTAATTCCTCTCAACAGTCCTGTGTGGAAACAGCCATCGATTTTAGTAACGGTTGCTAAAATCATTTTCCTCTTACAAACAGAAATCTTCATCTCTTTCCTGTTTCAGAGTAAATAGTACATACCAGCACTATTTTAAAATAACAAACTCTTGATTGAAGAATAAAAACTACATTTAAACACCAAAAAACTCTAAGCCATCTCCGTGGAGATGTTGCCTGTACAACGGCAAAGAGAATGACTGGGGAAGGCGGAGCCTAGGAGGGATCATGTGACCAGCTTTGCTGGGCTCTTTGCCATTTCCTGTTGGGGAAGAGAATATCCCACAAGTAAGGATGACGCTGTGGACCGGACACACCTATGTTGGAGAAATTAGGCTTATTTTTAGCCTAAAAAGACCTATCCTGTGGGAGGGCGTGGCTCTTTCCCCCAGTGATGTCTGAAATAATCTCTTTCAAATCTGGTCCAAATAATGTTTTACCTTTGAAAGGGATGTTAAGCAATTTTGTCTTGGAAGACACATCCGCTGACCAAGACTTTAGCCAAAGCGCTCTGCGCGCCACGATAGCAAACCCTGAATTTTTCGCCGCTAATCTAGCTAATTGCAAAGCGGCATCTAAAACAAAAGAGTTAGCCAATTTAAGTGCGTGAACTCTGTCCATAACCTCCTCATATGAAGATTCTCTACTGAGCGACTTTTCTAGTTCCTCGAACCAGAAACACGCTGCCGTAGTGACAGGAACAATGCACGAAATTGGTTGTAGAAGGTAACCTTGCTGTACAAAAATCTTTTTAAGCAAACCCTCTAATTTTTTATCCATAGGATCTTTGAAAGCACAACTATCTTCGATAGGAATAGTAGTGCGTTTGTTTAGAGTAGAAACCGCCCCCCTCGACCTTGGGGACTGTCTGCCATAAGTCCTTTCTGGGGTCGACTATAGGAAATAATTTCTTAAATATAGGGGGGGGGGGGAAAGGTATGCCGGGTTTTTCCCACTCTTTATTTACTATGTCCGCCACCCGCTTGGGTATAGGAAAAGCGTCGGGGGGCACCGGAACCTCTAGGAACTTGTCCATCTTACATAATTTCTCTGGAATGACCAAATTGTCACAATCATCCAGAGTAGATAACACCTCCTTAAGCAGTGCGCAGAGATGTTCTAATTTAAATTTAAATGTCACAACATCAGGTTCAGCTTGATGAGAATTTTTTCCTGAATCTGAGATTTCTCCATCAGACAAAACCTCCCTCATGGCCCCTTGAGATTGGTGTGAGGGTATGTCAGAACAGTTATCATCAGTGCCCTCTTGCTCTTCAGTGTTTAAAACAGAGCAATCGCGCTTTCTCTGATAAGTAGGCATTTTGGATAAAAGATTTGCTATGGAGTTATCCATTACAGCCGTTAATTATTGCATGGTAATAAGTATTGGCGCACTAGATGTACTAGGGGCCTCCTGTATGGGCAAAACTGGTGTAGACACAGTAGGGGATGATGCAGTATCATGTTTACTCCCCTCATTTGAGGAATCATCTTGGGCAATATCATTATTTGTGGCATTACTGTCCTTACTTTGTTTGGACGCTATTGCACAATTATCACATAAATTTAAATGGGGAGACACATTGGCTTTCATACATATAGAACATAGCTTATCTGAAGACATGTTAAACAGGCTTAAACTTGTCAACAAAGCACAAAAAACGTTTTAAAATAAAACCGTTACTGTCTCTTTAAATTTCAAACAGAAAACACTTTATTACTGAATATGTGAAAAAGTATGAAGGAATTGTTCAAAAATTACCAAAATTTCACCACAGTGTCTTAAAGCATTAAAAGTATTGCACACCAAATTTCAGAGCTTTAACCCTTAAAATAACGGAACCGGAGCCTTTTTTTTTAAATTTGACCCCTATACAGTCCCAGCTATATGCTTTGCTGAGACCCAACCAAGCCCAGAGGGGAATACGATACCAAATGACGCCTTCTATAAGCTTTTTTTAGTGATTCTTAGATCCTCACACATGCATCTGCATGCCTTGCTCTCCAAAAACAACTGCGCAGTAATGGCGCGAAAATGAGGCTCAGTCTATAACTAGAAAGGCCCCCAGACTAAAAAAGGTGTCCAACACAGTGCCTGACGTTTTTTAAACGTTCCCCAAGATTATAATGCCAATTGTTAGCTAGAATCTGCATAATATGCCCCAATAAAGCAATCGTTTTAGCCCATAAAAATGTCTACCAGTTTTTTAGCCCTTTTTTAAGCCCTTTATTCTTTTATGTTTGACTAAGAAAATGGCTTACCGGTCCCCATGAGGGGAAATGACAGCCTTCCAGCATTACATGGTCTTGTTAGAAATATGGCTAGTCATACCTTAAGCAGAAAAGTCTGCTAACTGTTTCCCCCAACTGAAGTTACTTCATCTCAACAGTCCTATGTGGAAACAGCAATCGATTTTAGTTACTGTCTGCTAAAATCATCTTCCTCTTACAAACAGAAATCTTCATCCTTTTCTGTTTCAGAGTAAATAGTACATACCAGCACTATTTTAAAATAACAAACACTTGATAGAAGAATAAAAACTACATTTAAACACCAAAAAACTCTTAACCATCTCCGTGGAGATGTTGCCTGTGCAACGGCAAAGAGAATGACTGGGGTGGGCGGAGCCTAGGAGGGACTATATGGCCAGCTTTGCTGGGACTCTTTGCCATTTCCTGTTGGGGAAGAGAATATCCCACAAGTAAGGATGACGCCATGGACCGGACACACCAATGTTGGAGAAATATCTTTTTTCTGGTCGACTGATACTCATAGGCAATTAAACGTACGGTTTATTAATTGCACGATCCTCGGTGGTCGCTATTTGATTCTCAAAAACTGGAAAGATAAAAATTCCCCCTCAATACACAATTTAATACATTTAATGATGAAACAAGCAGTAATGGAACAATTTGACTGTACCGCAGACTCTGAACAGCGTATAAAGAAATATTGTAACAAATGGTATAGGTTTATAAAGATCTATGATAACAATACTCAAGCACAGTTTTTAGCTCCTTTCCTTACATGTAATTTTGTGGACCATCTATTGCAGAGGACTTAGAAATGAATTACTATTAAATCGACGGAGGGGAGGGCGAGAGAGGGTTTTTTTTGTTTTGTTTTTTGTGTGTTTTTTTGTTATTGCAATTGCAACCAGCCAAATTACAATTATTAGTACGATTCTAGTCATAACCTGGTGTAAGGACTTTTCGTCTTGGATTAGACGGAAAAACATAATTTATGTAAGAACTTACCTGATAAATTCATTTCTTTCATATTAACAAGAGTCCATGAGCTAGTGACGTATGGGATATACATTCCTACCAGGAGGGGCAAAGTTTCCCAAACCTTAAAATGCCTATAAATACACCCCTCACCACACCCACAAATCAGTTTAACGAATAGCCAAGAAGTGGGGTGATAAGAAAAAGTGCGAAGCATATAAAATAAGGAATTGGAATAATTGTGCTTTATACAAAAAAATCATAACCACCACAAAAAAGGGTGGGCCTCATGGACTCTTGTTAATATGAAAGAAATGAATTTATCAGGTAAGTTCTTACATAAATTATGTTTTCTTTCATGTAATTAACAAGAGTCCATGAGCTAGTGACGTATGGGATAATGACTACCCAAGATGTGGATCTTTCCACACAAGAGTCACTAGAGAGGGAGGGATAAAATAAAGACAGCCAATTCCTGCTGAAAATAATCCACACCCAAAATAAAGTTTAACAAAAAACATAAGCAGAAGATTCAAACTGAAACCGCTGCCTGAAGAACTTTTCTACCAAAAACTGCTTCAGAAGAAGAAAATACATCAAAATGGTAGAATTTAGTAAAAGTATGCAAAGAAGACCAAGTTGCTGCTTTGCAGATCTGGTCAACCGAAGCTTCATTCCTAAACGCCCAGGAAGTAGATACTGACCTAGTAGAATGAGCTGTAATTCTTTGAGGCGGAGTTTTACCCGACTCAACATAGGCAAGATGAATTAAAGATTTCAACCAAGATGCCAAAGAAATGGCAGAAGCTTTCTGGCCTTTCCTAGAACCGGAAAAGATAACAAATAGACTAGAAGTCTTACGGAAAGATTTCGTAGCTTCAACATAATATTTCAAAGCTCTAACAACATCCAAAGAATGCAATGATTTCTCCTTAGAATTCTTAGGATTAGGACATAATGAAGGAACCACAATTTCTCTACTAATGTTGTTGGAATTCACAACTTTAGGTAAAAATTCAAAAGAAGTTCGCAACACCGCCTTATCCTGATGAAAAATCAGAAAAGGAGACTCACACGAAAGAGCAGATAATTCAGAAACTCTTCTAGCAGAAGAGATGGCCAAAAGGAACAAAACTTTCCAAGAAAGTAATTTAATGTCCAATGAATGCATAGGTTCAAACGGAGGAGCTTGAAGAGCTCCCAGAACCAAATTCAAACTCCAAGGAGGAGAAATTGACTTAATGACAGGTTTTATACGAACCAAAGCTTGTACAAAACAATGAATATCAGGAAGAATAGCAATCTTTCTGTGAAAAAGAACAGAAAGAGCAGAGATTTGTCCTTTCAAAGAACTTGCGGACAAACCCTTATCCAAACCATCCTGAAGAAATTGTAAAATTCTCGGTATTCTAAAAGAATGCCAAGAAAAATGATGAGAAAGACACCAAGAAATATAAGTCTTCCAGACTCTATAATATATCTCTCGAGATACAGATTTACGAGCCTGTAACATAGTATTAATCACGGAGTCAGAGAAACCTCTATGACCAAGAATCAAGCGTTCAATCTCCATACCTTTAAATTTAAGGATTTCAGATCCGGATGGAAAAAAGGACCTTGTGACAGAAGGTCTGGTCTTAACGGAAGAGTCCATGGCTGGCAAGATGCCATCCGGACAAGATCTGCATACCAAAACCTGTGAGGCCATGCCGGAGCTATTAGCAGAACAAACGAGCATTCCCTCAGAATCTTGGAGATTACTCTTGGAAGAAGAACTAGAGGCGGAAAGATATAGGCAGGATGATACTTCCAAGGAAGTGATAATGCATCTACTGCCTCCGCCTGAGGATCCCGGGATCTGGACAGATACCTGGGAAGTTTCTTGTTTAGATGAGAGGCCATCAGATCTATCTCTGGGAGCCCCCACAATTGAACAATCTGAAGAAATACCTCTGGGTGAAGAGACCATTCGCCCGGATGCAACGTTTGGCGACTGAGATAATCCGCTTCCCAATTGTCTACACCTGGGATATGAACCGCAGAGATTAGACAGGAGCTGGATTCCGCCCAAACCAAAATTCGAGATACTTCTTTCATAGCCAGAGGACTGTGAGTCCCTCCTTGATGATTGATGTATGCCACAGTTGTGACATTGTCTGTCTGAAAACAAATGAACGATTCTCTCTTCAGAAGAGGCCAAAACTGAAGAGCTCTGAAAATTGCACGGAGTTCCAAAATATTGATCGGTAATCTCACCTCCTGAGATTCCCAAACTCCTTGTGCCGTCAGAGATCCCCACACAGCTCCCCAACCTGTGAGACTTGCATCTGTTGAAATTACAGTCCAGGTCGGAAGAACAAAAGAAGCCCCCTGAATTAAACGATGGTGATCTGTCCACCACGTTAGAGAGTGTCGAACAATCGGTTTTAAAGATATTAATTGAGATATCTTCGTGTAATCCCTGCACCATTGGTTCAGCATACAGAGCTGAAGAGGTCGCATGTGAAAACGAGCAAAGGGGATCGCGTCCGATGCAGCAGTCATAAGACCTAGAATTTCCATGCATAAGGCTACCGAAGGGAATGATTGTGACTGAAGGTTTCGACAAGCTGTAATCAATTTCAGACGTCTCTTGTCTGTTAAAGACAGAGTCATGGACACTGAATCTATCTGGAAACCCAGAAAGGTTACCCTTGTTTGAGGAATCAAAGAACTTTTTGGTAAATTGATCCTCCAACCATGATCTTGAAGAAACAACACAAGTCGATTCGTATGAGACTCTGCTAAATGTAAAGACGGAGCAAGTACCAAGATATCGTCCAAATAAGGAAATACCACAATACCCTGTTCTCTGATTACAGACAGAAGGGCACCGAGAATCTTTGTGAAAATTCTTGGAGCTGTAGCAAGGCCAAACGGTAGAGCCACAAATTGGTAATGCTTGTCTAGAAAAGAGAATCTCAGGAACTGATAATGATCTGGATGAATCGGAATATGCAGATATGCATCCTGTAAATCTATTGTGGACATATAATTCCCTTGCTGAACAAAAGGCAATATAGTCCTTACAGTTACCATCTTGAACGTTGGTATCCTTACATAACGATTCAATAATTTTAGATCCAGAACTGGTCTGAAGGAATTCTCCTTCTTTGGTACAATGAAGAGATTTGAATAAAACCCCATCCCCTGTTCCGGAACTGGAACTGACATAATTACTCCAGCCAACTCTAGATCTGAAACACAATTCAGAAATGCTTGAGCTTTCACTGGATTTACTGGGACATGGGAAAGAAAAAATCTCTTTGCAGGAGGTCTCATCTTGAAACCAATTCTGTACCCTTCTGAAACAATGTTCTGAATCCAAAGATTGTGAACAGATTTGATCCAAATTTCTTTGAAAAAACGTAACCTGCCCCCTACCAGCTGAACTGGAATGAGGGCCGTACCTTCATGTGAACTTAGAAGCAGGCTTTGCCTTTCTAGCAGGCTTGGATTTATTCCAGACTGGAGATGGTTTCCAAACTGAAACTGCTCCTGAGGATGAAGGATCAGGCTTTTGTTCTTTGTTGAAACGAAAGGAACGAAAACGATTGTTAGCCCTGTTTTTACCTTTAGACTTTTTATCCTGTGGTAAAAAAGTTCCTTTCCCACCAGTAACAGTTGAAATAATAGAATCCAACTGAGAACCAAATAATTTGTTTCCCTGGAAAGAAATGGAAAGTAGAGTTGATTTAGAAGCCATATCAGCATTCCAAGTCTTAAGCCATAAAGCTCTTCTGGCTAAGATAGCCAGAGACATAAATCTAACATCAACTCTAATAATATCAAAAATGGCATCACAGATGAAATTATTAGCATGCTGGAGAAGAATAATAATATCATGAGAATCACGATTTGTTACTTGTTGCGCTAGAGTTTCCAACCAAAAAGTTGAAGCTGCAGCAACATCAGCCAATGATATAGCAGGTCTAAGAAGATTACCTGAACATAGATAAGCTTTTCTTAGAAAAGATTCAATTTTTCTATCTAAAGGATCCTTAAACGAGGTACCATCTGACGTAGGAATGGTAGTACGTTTAGCAAGGGTAGAAATAGCCCCATCAACTTTAGGGATTTTGTCCCAAAATTCTAACCTGTCAGGCGGAACAGGATATAATTGCTTAAAACGTTTAGAAGGAGTAAATGAATTACCCAATTTATCCCATTCCTTAGCAATTACTGCAGAAATAGCATTAGGAACAGGAAAGACTTCTGGAATAACCGCAGGAGCTTTAAAAACCTTATCCAAACGTATAGAATTAGTATCAAGAGGACTAGAATCCTCTATTTCTAAAGCAATTAGTACTTCTTTAAGTAAAGAGCGAATAAATTCCATCTTAAATAAATATGAAGATTTATCAGCATCAATCTCTGAGACAGAATCCTCTGAACCAGAAGAGTCCAAAGAATCAGAATGATGGTGTTCATTTAAAAATTCATCTGTAGAGAGAGAAGATTTAAAAGACTTTTTACGTTTACTAGAAGGAGAAATAACAGACAAAGCCTTCTTTATGGATTCAGAAACAAAATCTCTTATGTTATCAGGAACATTCTGCACCTTAGATGTTGAGGGAACTGCAACAGGCAATGGTACATCACTAAAGGAAATATTATCTGCTTTAACAAGTTTGTCATGACAATTATTACAAACAACAGCTGGAGGAATAGCTACCAAAAGTTTACAGCAGATACACTTAGCTTTGGTAGATCCAGCAGGCAGTGGTTATCCTGTAGTATCTTCTGGCTCAGATGCAACGTGAGACATCTTGCAATATGTAAGAGAAAAAACAACATATAAAGCAAAATAGATCAAATTCCTTATAAGACAGTTTCAGGAATGGGAAAAAAATGCCAAACATCAAGCTTCTAGCAACCAGAAGCAAATGAAAAATGAGACTGAAATAATGTGGAGACAAAAGCGACGCCCATATTTTTTGGCGCCAAATAAGACGCCCACATTATTTGGCGCCTAAATGCTTTTGGCGCCAAAAATGACGCCACATCCGGAACGCCGACATTTTTGGCGCAAAATAACGTCAAAAAATGACGCAACTTCCGGCGACACGTATGACGCCGGAAACGGAAAAGAATTTTTGCGCCAAAAAAGTCCGCGCCAAAAAATGACGCAATAAAATGAAGCATTTTCAGCCCCCGCGAGCCTAACAGCCCACAGGGAAAAAAGTCAAATTTTTGAGGTAAGACAAAATATGATAATTTAAAGCATAATCCCAAATATGAAACTGACTGTCTGGAAATAAGGAAAGTTGAACATTCTGAGTCAAGGCAAATAAATGTTTGAATACATATATTTAGAACTTTATAAATAAAGTGCCCAACCATAGCTTAGAGTGTCACAGAAAATAAGACTTACTTACCCCAGGACACTCATCTACATGTTTGTAGAAAGCCAAACCAGTACTGAAACGAGAATCAGTAGAGGAAATGGTAAATATAAGAGTATATCGTCGATCTGAAAAGGGAGGTAAGAGATGAATCTCTACGACCGATAACAGAGAACCTTATGAAATAGACCCCGTAGAAGGAGATCACTGCATTCAATAGGCAATACTCTCCTCACATCCCTCTGACATTCACTGCACGCTGAGAGGAAAACCGGGCTCCAACTTGCTGCGGAGCGCATATCAACGTAGAATCTAGCACAAACTTACTTCACCACCTCCCTTGGAGGCAAAGTTTGTAAAACTGATTTGTGGGTGTGGTGAGGGGTGTATTTATAGGCATTTTAAGGTTTGGGAAACTTTGCCCCTCCTGGTAGGAATGTATATCCCATACGTCACTAGCTCATGGACTCTTGTTAATTACATGAAAGAAAAGTCTAATTGAATATAGGTTAGTTTTGGAAAATAGAGTTAGAATAGAGATGTAGATAAAATGTATTATTTTGCTTGGAGAGCATTTATGTGATATCACGATGTGCATACGGAAATATTATATTTAATCTCTATGATGAAGTTTGGATTTCTAATTAATGGTATCATTTAATATAGCAATACGACGCGAGTAGATAAGTGGTAGTATGGTATCTAATTTGTAATCAAGAGCATATATTACTAGTTGAAAATGTGATGAAAACAGGAAGTTTTTGTGTTTGGATATATTGAAGTGAACTTTTAGCCAATGTTAAAACTTAAAGATTCTGTACAAATACATATTGCTTTCTTTGTTATGAATTTCATTGTGCATTCTCTAATGCTCTAATAAAATAAAAAAAAAGATAAAAAAAAAATAATAATAATGTCAAAGATCTGAGGCTACAGATAAAAAAAGAAATCCAAAACGATCACAGAGAAGAAAAATGTATTTTATAAAAAAAAAAAAAAAATGAACGTATATTATAACAAAATGTATGAAAACTCCATGCTACGGGGAGAAGAAACTCCATGCTACAAAATGAGAAGAAAAAAAACTGCAAAAAGTTTAAAATATTTAATAAAGGAATCCTAGTCTTTTAGATTCAACACCATATGCTTGAAAAGGTGATTGACTTTGCTTTACCACAGAAAGAAAAAAAAAAAAGGTTGGTGGGTAGTTCCCTCCGTCATACAAATCTCTATACTGAGCCAATAGGGAAGACAAAAAGGTTTCCTATTAGTGATACACCTCAATGTTCAATGGTTTTCTGCTACACAACACAATGTAAAATACACACAGACAACATGTAAAAAAGGTGAGGTTCAGAAGAACATGAAACAAAACATTTCTTTCAGGATTCGGATAGAGCATGTAATTTTAAACAAATTTCTCATTTACTATTATTATCAATTTTTCTTTCTTCTCTTGATATCTCATTTAATAGCAGGGGTGTAAGCTCAGGAGCCTTATGTGTCTGAAGTACTATATGGCAGCAGTTTTGCAAGAATGTTATCCATTTTCAGAGCACTAGATGGCAGCACTATCTTCTGCAATGCAGATTTTTAAACTAGGAAGAACATTTTTGGGCTTCAAATCCCTTTAAAAATTCTTTGTTTTTTAAAAGGCAAAATATATCTGATAATGCAATCTTACTGTCTAATCATCCCTATAAGCATGGTGGATAAAAAATAATTTTTTACAAAAATAAATAAATAATAATGAATAAATAGATAAAAAAAAAACATAATTTATGTAAGAACTTACCTGATAAATTCATTTCTTTCATATTAGCAAGAGTCCATGAGCTAGTGACGTATGGGATATACATTCCTACCAGGAGGGGCAAAGTTTCCCAAACCTCAAAATGCCTATAAATACACCCCTCACCACACCCACAAATCAGTTTAACGCATAGCCAAGAAGTGGGGTGATAAGACAAAAGTGCAAAAGCATAAAAAATAAGGAATTGGAATAATTGTGCTTTATACAAAAAAATCATAACCACCACAAAAAAGGGTGGGCCTCATGGACTCTTGCTAATATGAAAGAAATGAATTTATCAGGTAAGTTCTTACATAAATTATGTTTTCTTTCATGAGCTAGTGACGTATGGGTTAATGAATACCCAAGATGTGGATCTTCCACGCAAGAGTCACTAGAGAGGGAGGGATAAAATAAAGACAGCCAATTCCGCTGAAAATAATCCACACCCAAAAGAAAGTTTAAATCTTATAATGAAAAAAAAAACTGAAATTATAAGCAGAAGAATCAAACTGAAACAGCTGCCTGAAGTACTTTTCTACCAAAGACTGCTTCTGAGGAAGAAAACACATCAAAATGGTAGAATTTAGTAAAAGTATGCAAAGAAGACCAAGTTGCTGCTTTGCAAATCTGATCAACCGAAGCTTCATTCCTAAACGCCCAGGAAGTAGAAACTGACCTAGTAGAATGAGCTGTAATCCTTTGAGGCGGAGTTTTACCCGACTCAACATAAGCATGATGAATTAAAGATATCAACCAAGATGCCAATGAAATGGCAGAGGCCTTCTGACCTTTCCTAGAACCAGAAAAGATAACAAATAGACTAGAAGTCTTTCGGAAATTCTTAGTAGCTTCAACATAATATTTCAAAGCTCTAACTACATCCAAAGAATGCAAAGATCTCTCCTTAGAATTCTTAGGATTAGGACACAATGAAGGAACCACAATTTCTCTACTAATGTTGTTAGAATTCACAACCTTAGGTAAAAATTTAAAAGAAGTTCGCAACACCGCCTTATCCTGATGAAAAGTCAGAAAAGGAGACTCAGAAGAAAGAGCAGATAATTCAGAAACTCTTCTAGCAGAAGAGATGGCCAAAAGAAACAAAACTTTCCAAGAAAGTAGTTTAATGTCCAGTGAATGCATAGGTTCAAAAGGAGGAGCTTGAAGAGCCCCCAGAACCAAATTCAAACTCCAAGGAGGAGAAATTGACTTAATAACAGGCTTTATACGAACCAAAGCTTGTACAAAACAATGAATTTCAGGAAGATTAGCAATCTTTCTGTGAAAAAGAACAGAAAGAGCAGAGATTTGTCCTTTCAAGGAACTTGCAGACAAACCTTTATCCAAACCATCCTGAAGAAACTGTAAAATTCTCGGAATTCTAAAAGAATGCCAGGAAAAATGATGAGAAAGACACCAAGAAATGTAAGTCTTCCAGACTCGATAATATATCTTCCTAGATACAGATTTACGAGCCTGTAACATAGTATTAATCACAGAGTCAGAGAAACCTCTTTGACTAAGAATCAAGCGTTCAATCTCCATACCTTCAAATTTTAGGATTTGAGATCCTGATGGAAAAAAGGACCTTGCGACAGAAGGTCTGGTCTTAAAGGAAGAGTCCACGGTTGACAAGTGGCCATCCGGACAAGATCCGCATACCAAAACCTGTGAGGCCATGCTGGAGCCACCAGCAGAACAAACGAGCATTCCTTCAGAATCTTGGAAATTACTCTTGGAAGAAGAACTAGAGGCGGAAAGATATAGGCAGGATGATACTTCCAAGGAAGTGACAATGCATCCACTGCTTCCGCCTGAGGATCCCTGGATCTGGACAGATACCTGGGAAGTTTCTTGTTTAGATGAGAAGCCATCAGATCTATTTCTGGAAGTCCCCACATTTGAACAATCTGAAGAAAAACCTCTGGATGAAGAGACCATTCGCCCGGATGTAACATTTGGCGACTGAGATAATCCGCTTCCCAATTGTCTATACCTGGGATATGAACCGCAGAAATTAGACAGGAGCTGGATTCCGCCCATACCAGTATTCGAGATACTTCTTTCATAGCCAGAGGACTGTGAGTCCCTCCTTGATGATTGATATATGCCACAGTTGTGATATTGTCTGTCTGAAAACAAATGAACGATTCTCTCTTTAGAAGAGGCCATGACTGAAGAGCTCTGAAAATTGAACGGAGTTCCAAAATATTGATTGGTAATCTCGCCTCCTGAGATTCCCAAACCCCTTGTGCTGTCAGAGAACCCCAAACAGCTCCCCAACCTGTCAGACTTGCATCTGTTGAAATCACAGTCCAGGTTGGAAGAACAAAAGAAGCCCCGTGAACTAAACAATGGCGATCTGTCCACCACATCAGAGAGTGTCATACAATCGGTTTTAAAGATATCAATTGAGATATCTTTGTGTAATCCCTGCACCACTGGTTCAGCATACAAAGCTGAAGAGGTCGCATGTGAAAACGAGCAAAGGGGATCGCGTCCGATGCAGCAGTCATAAGACCTAGAATTTCCATGCATAAGGCTACCGAAGGGAATGATTGAGACTGAAGGATTCGACAAGCTGAAACCAATTTCAGACGTCTTTTTTCTGTCAGCGACAGAGTCATGGACACTGAATCTATCTGGAAACCTAAAAAGGTTACCCTTGTCTGAGGAATCAACGAACTCTTTGGTAAATTGATCCTCCAACCATGTTCTCGAAGAAACGATACAAGTTGATTTGTATGAGATTCTGCTAAAAGTGAAGACTGAGCAAGTACCAAGATAGCGTCCAAATAAGGAAATACCACAATACCCTGTTCTCTGATTACAGACAGAAGGGCACCGAGAACCTTTGTAAAAATCCTTGGAGCTGTTGCTAGGCCAAACGGCAGAGCCACAAACTGATAATGCTTGTCTAGGAAAGAGAATCTCAGAAACTGATAGTGATCTGGATTAATCGGAATATGCAGATATGCATCCTGTAAATCTATTGTGGACATATAATGCCCTTGCTGAACAAAAGGCAGGATAGTCCTTATAGTTACCATTTTGAATGTTGGTATCCTTACATAACTATTCAATATTTTTAAATCCGGAACTGGTCTGAAGGAATTCTCCTTCTTTGGTACAATGAAGAGATTTGAGTAAAACCCCAGCCCCTGTTCCAGAACTGGAACTGGTAAAATTACTCCAGCCAACTCTAGATCTGAAACACATTTCAGAAATGCTTGAGCCTTCGCTGGATTTACTGGGACACGGGAAAGAAAAAATCTTTTTGCAGGAGGCCTTATCTTGAAGCCAATTCTGTACCCTTCTGAAACAATGTTCTGAATCCAAAGATTGTGAATTGAATTGATTCAAATTTCTTTGAAAAATCGTAATCTGCCCCCTACCAGCTGGGCTGGAACGAGGGCCGCACCTTCATGTGGACTTGGGAGCTGGCTTTGGTTTTCTAAAAGGCTTGGATTTATTCCAGACTGGAGATGGTTTCCAAACTGATACCGCTCCTGAGGGTGAAGGATCAGGCTTTTGTTCCTTATTGTGACGAAAGGAACGAAAACGATTATTAGACCTAAATTTACCTTTAGATTTTTTTATCCTGTGGTAAAAAAGTTCCTTTTCCTCCAGTAACAGTTAAGATAATAGAATCCAACTGTGAACCAAATAATTTATTACCCTGGAAAGAAAGGGAAAGCAAAGTTGACTTAGAAGACATATCAGCATTCCAAGTTTTAAGCCATAAAGCTCTTCTAGCTAAAATAGCTAGAGACATATACCCGACATCAACCCTAATGATATCAAAGATGGCATCACAAATAAAATTATTAGCATGTTGAAGAAGATTAACAATGCTATGAGAATTATGATCTGTTACTTGTTGCGCTAAAGCTTCTAACCAAAAAGTTGAAGCTGCAGCAACATCCGCTAAAGATATAGCAGGTCTAAGAAGATTACCTGAACATAAGTAAGCTTTTTTTTAGAAAGGATTCAATTTTCCTATCTAAAGGATCTTTAAAGGAAGTACTATCTGCCGTAGGAATAGTAGTACGTTTAGCAAGAGTAGAGATAGCCCCATCAACCTTAGGGATTTTGTCCCAAAACTCTAATCTGTCAGATGGCACAGGATATAATTGCTTAAACCGTTTAGAAGGAGTAAATGAATTACTCAAATTATTCCATTCCCTGGAGATTACTTCAGAAATAGCATCAGGGACAGGAAAAACTTCTGGAATAACTACAGATTATTTAAAAACCTTATTTAAACGTTTAGATTTAGTATCAAGAGGACCAGAATCCTCTATTTCTAATGCAATTAAGACCTCTTTAAGTAAAGAACGAATAAATTCCATTTTGAACAAATATGAAGATTTATCAGCATCAACCTCTGAAACAGAATCCTCTGAACCAGAGGAATCATTATCAGAATCAGAATGATGATGTTCATTTAAAAATTCATCTGAAAAATGAGAAGTTTTAAAAGACCTTTTAAGTTTACTAGGAGGAGGAATAACAGACATAGCCTTCTTAATGGATTTAGAAACAAAATCTCTTATGTTAACAGGAACACTCTGAGCATTAGATGTTGATGGAACAACAACAGGTAATGTAACATTACTAAAGGAAATATTATCTGCATTAACAAGTTTGTCATGACATTCATTACAAACAACAGCTTGAGGAACAGATACCACAAGTTTACAGCAAATACACTTAACTTTGGTAGATCCAGCACCAGGCAGCGATTTTCCAGAAGTATCTTCTGACTCAGGGTCAATCTGGGACATCTTGCAATATGTAATAGAAAAAACAACATATAAATCAAAATTGATTTAATTCCTTAAATGACAGTTTCAGGAATGGGAAAAAATGCCAGTGAACAAGCTTCTAGCAACCAGAAGCAATAAACAATGAGACTTAAATAATGTGGAGACAATAGTGACGCCCATAATTTTTAGCGCCAAAAAAAAAAAAAAAAAAAAAAAAGACGCCCACATTATTTGGTGCCTAAATGCTCTTGGCGCCAAAAATGACGCCACATCCGGTAACGCCGAAACTTTTGGCGCAAAAAACGTCAAAAAATGACGCAACTTCCGGTGACACGTATGACGCCGGAAACAAAAAAAAATTTTGCGCCAAAAAAGTCTGCACCAAGAATGACGCAATAAAATGAAGCATTTTCAGCCCCTGCGAGCCTAACAGCCCACAGGGAAAAAAGTCAAATTTTAAGGTAAGAAAAAAATTGATTTATTCATATGCATTATCCCAAATATGAAACTGACTGTCTGAAATAAGGAACGTTGAATATCCTGAATCAAGGCAAATAAATGTTTAAACACATATATTTAGAACTTTATATAAAAGTGCTCAACCATAGCTTAGAGTGTCACAAAAATAAGACTTACTTACCCCAGGACACTCATCTACATGAAGTAGAAAGCCAAACCAGTATTGAAACGAGAATCAGTAGAGGTAATGGTATATATAAGAGTATATCGTCGATCTGAAAAGGGAGGTAAGAGATGAATCTCTACGACCGATAACAGAGAACCTATGAAATAGACCCCGTAGAAGGAGATCATTGAATTCAAATAGGCAATACTCTCTTCACATCCCTCTGACATTCACTGCACGCTGAGAGGAAAACCGGGCTCCAACCTGCTGCGGAGCGCATATCAATGTAGAATCTAGCACAAACTTACTTCACCACCTCCATAGGAGGCAAAGTTTGTAAAACTGATTTGTGGGTGTGGTGAGGGGTGTATTTATAGGCATTTTGAGGTTTGGGAAACTTTGCCCCTCCTGGTAGGAATGTATATCCCATACGTCACTAGCTCATGGACTCTTGCTAATTACATGAAAGAAAAACAGAATTTTATTTCAGATCCTTTTTTATTATTTAAATCAGATTTGTTTTAATAAAATGCTTTATGGAGGGAAAAATCCATCTTAAAATATTATATTTAAGATTAAAATGTTATTCATCTTGAAAACATAAATAATGCTTACCTGATAATTTCATTTCCTTTTGTATGAGGAGAGTCCACGGCATCATTCCTTACTGTAGAGAAAACTATACCCAAGCTCTAGAGGACACTGAATGATAACTGAAGGGATTAAAGAGAGGCGGACCCATATCTGAGGGCACAACAGTCTGCAAAACCTCTCCCAAAAGCTGCTTCGGACTAAGCAAAAACGTCAAACTTGTAGAATTTATAAAAAGTATGTAAGGAGGACCAGGTAGCCGCCTTACAAATCTGATCCATAGAGGCCTCGTTCTTAAAGGCCCAAGAGGAAGCCACCGCTCTAGTGAAATGAGCCATAATCCTATAAGGAGATCTAAGCCCCGCTGACTCATAAGCTAAAGGGTTTAACACTCCTCAACCAAAAAGCCTTTAGACCCTTACGCTTCCCAGAGTAGATAAGAAACAAGGAAGAAGTTTGCCTAAAATCCTTAGTAGCTTTTAGATAAAACTTCAAAGCTCGAACCACATCCACATTATGAAGTAAACGTTCATTCGAAGAAGAAGGATTAGGACACAAGGAAGGAACCACAATCTCCTGATTGATGTTGCGATCAGACATAACCTTAGGGAGAGAACCCAAGCAGGTACGTAGAACAGCCTTATCAGTGTGGAACACCAGATAAGGAGGCTCACACTGCAAGGCAGCTATTTCAGAAACTCTGCGTGCCGACGCAATAGCCAATAGAAAAAGAACCTTCCAGGACAACAATTTGATGTCAACTGAATGCATAGGCTCAAACAGAGCACGTTGCAAATACTTAAGAACACGATTCAAAACTCCAAGGTGGAGCATTAGATCTAAACATAGGTCTGATCCTAATCAGATCCTTAACGAAAGATTGCCCATCAGGGACCTCTGCAAGCCTCTTGTGCAGCAAAACAGATAGGGACGAAATCTGTCCCCTCAGGAAACTGGCAGAAAGGCCCTTCTCAAGACCCTCCTGGAGAAAAGAAGGTATCCTGACCGCCTTAACCTTATGCCAGGCTAAACCATGCTCTTCACACCAGAATAAGTAAGCTCTCCACACCTTATGATCGATGTGACGAATAACAGGCTTACGAGCCTGAATGAGAGTATTAATTACTCTCTCAGTAAAACCTCTCTTAGCTAGGACTAAGCGTTCAATCTCCACGCAGTCAGCCTCAGAGAATATAGATTTTGATGAACAAAAAGGATCCTGTTCCAGCAGATCTCTGCGACAAGGTAACTTCCACAGAGGAGATGAGGACATCTCCACCAGGTCCGCGAACCTCATCCTTCGCAGCCACGGTGGACCAATCAGTATCACTGATGACTGCTCCTGCTTGAAGCGGGCCACTACACGAGGAAGAAGTGGTAACAGCGAGAAAATGTAAATCAGGTTGAACCTCCAAGGCACTGCTAATGTATCTATTAGCTCCGCTTGAGGATCCCTGGACTGCAATCCAAATCTGGGTAGCTTGGAATTGAGCTGGGACGCCATGAAATCCATCTCCGAAGTCCCCCATTTGTTGCAAATCTCCGCAAACACCTCGGGATGGAGAGACCATTCCCCCGGATGAAAGGTTTGTATACTAAGAAATCTGCTTCCCAGTTGTCCACACCCGGAATGTGGATCGCCGACAACGAGCAGTCGTGGGCCTCCGCCCACTCCAGAATCCGAGATGCTTCCCTCATTGCTAGGGAACTTCTTGTTCCCCCCTGATGGTTGATGTAAGCCACCGAGGTTATGTTGTCCGATTGGAATCTGAAACTGGGACAAACCTAGAAGAGGCCAAGCCTTCAGAGCATTGAAGATTGCCTGAAGTTCCAGAAGACTAGCAGAAGTTAGCTTGTAATGTCTCTGGTCTGTAAGGAATATCCTCATGGATATGGAGTCTATTACAGTACCCAGGAATTCCACCCTGGTACTGGGAATAAGAGAAGTATTTTCTAAGTTTATCTTCCATCCATGAGATCGAAAAAGAAACAGAAGAGATTTTGAATGGTCTTCTGCCAGACGACAAGATGGTGCTTGAACCAGAATATTGTCCAAGTATGGATCTACTGCAATACCTCTGGTTCTGGCCACTGCAAGCAGAGCCCCTAGAACCTTTGTAAAAACTCTTGGAGCAGTAGCTAGACCAAACGTAAGTGCAATAAACTGGAAGTGCTGGTCCAGGAACGCAAACCTTAGGAACTTGAAGTGTACCTTGAGGATTGTAACATGAAGGTAAGCATCCTTCAGATCTATAGTGGTCATGAACTGTCCTTCCTGAACTAAGGGAAGGATGGACCTTATCGTCTCCATCTTGAACAAGGGGGCAGATAGGAATTTGTTTAAGCACTTTAGGTCCAGAATCGGGCGGAAAGTTCCCTCCTTCTTTGAGACCACAAAAAGGTTTGAATAGTATCCCAAGCCTCTTTCTGCGAGAGGTACCGGGATAATGACTCCTAGGGAGGAGAGATCCCTCACGCACTCCAGAAAGGCTTCTTTCTTTTCTGGCCTGGCAGACAGGTTTGATAGGAGGAATCTGCCCCTGGGTGGATGAGACTTGAAACCTATCTTGTATCCCTGAGCGATGACCTCCAGGACCCACGGGTCTTGCACATCCCCAAACCAAGCGTCTGAAAAGAGCATCAGTCTGCCCCCCACAAGATCCAGAGCCGGATCGGGAGCAGTCCCTTCATGCCGACTGTCTCAGTGGGCTTCTTGCTCTGATTGGATTAATTTTAGGACTGAGTCGGTTTTCCAAGTCCCCTTGGATTGCTAAGGCTTTGCTGAGGACTGCTGACGACGGGATTTATCCAAACGAAAAGGAAAGAAAATTAGGACCATGTCCCTTAGGCTTGTTCTTCTTATCCTGCGGTAAAAAGGCACCTTTGCCTCCAGTAACCGTGGAGATAATAGAGTCCAGGCCTGGACCAAATATAATCTCTCCCTTAAAGGGGAGGCAAAGAAATATGGACTTAGATGTCATGTCCGCAGACCAGGAGTTCAGCCAGAGTGCCCTACGGGCATGAACAGAAAAACCTGAAGCGTTAGAATTCAGGCGAATAATTAGCAAATTTGCATCACAAATAAAAGAATTAGCCACCCTTAAGGCCTTAATTCTTTTCTGGATCACATCAAGGAGACCCTCCACCTCGATCAACTCAGATAAGGAGTCGCACCAATAGGTAGCCGCTCCAGCAACCACAGCCACAACCGCTGCCTGTTGAAATAAATATCCCATATGTTGAAACATCTTTCTTAACAGAGTTTGAATCTTCTTATCCATGGGCTCTTTAAACGACGAACTATCCTCAAGCGGGATAGTAATGCGTTTGGCAAGCGTGGAGGATAGCACCATTCACCTTGGGGATGGAACCCCACAACTTCAATTGAGAGTCCGGGACTGGAAACAATTTTTTAAAGGAAGAAGGGGAAGAAGGGGAAAATGAAGGAACAATTCTTTCCCATTCATTCTTAAAAATATTCGCCATATTTACGGGAACCTGGAAAGTTTGTGGTTCAACCCTGTCCTCGTAGACCTTATCTAATTTAGGAATCAAAGGTTCCTCAGGCAATTTGGGCTCTGGAACCTCAAACGTAGCCAAAACTTCCTTCAGCAGAAAGCGTAAATGCTCAATCCTAAATCTAAAGTCTGGTTCCTTCGCAGCTGGAGGCAGCAGATTCCGACCCAGAAAGAGCACCCTCTGAACTATCAGAGGCACCTTCATCATCGGATAATCTTGTATCAGATAAATCCAATAAGATAGTAGATGACCCCTGGGAAGAATAGCAATATTTAACCTTTTGCTTGAGCTTAGCAGGGCGAAGTAAAGCACTTAAGGCCGCAGACACTGCAGTTTGTAACTGCTCAGTAAAGTCTAGTGGTAAAAGGGCCCCTCCAGATGAAGGATTAGGAGTGCTACGGGAAGCTGCATGTGTATTGGGAGATTACTGTAGGGTGCGCACCTCATGGGACGGAGACTCCTCATAGGTGGATGGCTCAGTGGTATCAAACATATTCTTTGACATGATTACTTTATCAAGGCATGTGGAACATAATTAAGCAGGCAGGTATACAGTGGCCTCCTCACAATATAGACAGGTATTAGACTTAGGTAAAGAGGGAGTACCCTCTAACGCATCAGAATCCTCCATAGCTTGCGCTATCAAAGTAGACTATTGATTAATAAGAAAAAACGGCACCTTTATACCCCCAATGGCTGGGGTACTCACCACCTCCTATGACCCAGGCCAAACAGAGAAACATCTTCTCCGGTAAACAGCACGGTCAGGAAAGAGGAAATAAGTGTCACCACACCCGGTCACGAGGTGCGCAAAGCAGGAACACCCCTGATATAATAGCAAAAAAAGCATGCTAAGCCTTTTAGGCTGCGCAGCTCCCAAAACAAAAGTGAAAACCCTGTACGTTCCAACATCTGCCTGAGCCTCATCTCGCACATGTCGCAGCATAATCAAATAAATGTATGTGATTAATCCCCACTGTTCAATAATCCCCCTCCAGAGATATTAACCCTTGATTCCACACAGATAAAAGGAGCCAGCATGCACAGGTACAAGAAAGGAAAGAACCTTACTCAGGAAAAGAATACACATGTAGCTGATATGATATAACAGCTTACATGAAGATTAAACTTGTGAGCAAAAAAAAAAAAAAAAAAAAAAAAAGGGAGTTAAAACAACGTTTATTAAGTTAAAAATAAAATAGGAAGTACAATAAAAACACACTTAGGAACCTTGAGTCGTATAATAAGTATACATGTGGAGTGAAATATGTATATGGTCCGCTGATAAATTAGAAACGAACTTGGTCAGACACCAAGTTTAACCAGGTACTGACTAGAAGTTAAACAGAGGTAATATAACCAACCATACAACTAAAGCTAATTTACCCAAGTTAGTTTCTAATCTATCAGCAGATAATATACATATTTAGCTGCCAAACAGTGTATAACCCAGAGTGCTATATGTGTATTATTTTTCTGAGGAAGGTTCTTTCCTTTCTTGTACCTGTGCAGTTTTGAAAAATACACACAGCACCTACTATATATATATATAACAGAATTTATGTTTACCTGATAAATTACTTTCTCCAACGGTGTGTCCGGTCCACGGCGTCATCCTTACTTGTGGGATATTCTCTTCCCCAACAGGAAATGGCAAAGAGCCCAGCAAAGCTGGTCACATGATCCCTCCTAGGCTCCGCCTACCCCAGTCATTCGACCGACGTTAAGGAGGAATATTTGCATAGGAGAAACCATATGATACCGTGGTGACTGTAGTTAAAGAAAATAAATTATCAGACCTGATTAAAAAACCAGGGCGGGCCGTGGACCGGACACACCGTTGGAGAAAGTAATTTATCAGGTAAACATAAATTCTGTTTTCTCCAACATAGGTGTGTCCGGTCCACGGCGTCATCCTTACTTGTGGGAACCAATACCAAAGCTTTAGGACACGGATGATGGGAGGGAGCAAATCAGGTCACCTAGATGGAAGGCACCACGGCTTGCAAAACCTTTCTCCCAAAAATAGCCTCAGAAGAAGCAAAAGTATCAAACTTGTAAAATTTGGTAAAAGTGTGCAGAGAAGACCAAGTCGCTGCCCTACATATCTGATCAACAGAAGCCTCGTTCTTGAAGGCCCATGTGGAAGCCACAGCCCTAGTGGAATGAGCTGTGATTCTTTCGGGAGGCTGCCGTCCGGCAGTCTCGTAAGCCAATCTGATGATGCTTTTAATCCAAAAAGAGAGAGAGGTAGAAGTTGCTTTTTGACCTCTCCTTTTACCGGAATAAACAACAAACAAAGAAGATGTTTGTCTAAAATCCTTTGTAGCATCTAAATAGAATTTTAGAGCGCGAACAACATCCAAATTGTGCAACAAACGTTCCTTCTTCGAAACTGGTTTTGGACACAGAGAAGGTACGATAATCTCCTGGTTAATGTTTTTGTTAGAAACAACTTTTGGAAGAAAACCAGGTTTAGTACGTAAAACCACCTTATCTGCATGGAACACCAGATAAGGAGGAGAACACTGCAGAGCAGATAATTCTGAAACTCTTCTAGCAGAAGAAATTGCAACCAAAAACAAAACTTTCCAAGATAATAACTTAATATCAACGGAATGTAAGGGTTCAAACGGAACCCCCTGAAGAACTGAAAGAACTAAGTTGAGACTCCAAGGAGGAGTCAAAGGTTTGTAAACAGGCTTGATTCTCACCAGAGCCTGAACAAAGGCTTGAACATCTGGCACAGCTGCCAGCTTTTTGTGAAGTAACACAGACAAGGCAGAAATCTGTCCCTTCAAGGAACTTGCAGATAATCCTTTTTCCAATCCTTCTTGAAGGAAGGATAGAATCTTAGGAATCTTAACCTTGTCCCAAGGGAATCCTTTAGATTCACACCAACAGATATATTTTTTCCAAATTTTGTGGTAAATTTTTCTAGTTACAGGCTTTCTGGCCTGAACAAGAGTATCAATAACAGAATCTGAGAACCCTCGCTTCGATAAGATCAAGCGTTCAATCTCCAAGCAGTCAGCTGGAGTGAGACCAGATTCGGATGTTCGAACGGACCTTGAACAAGAAGGTCTCGTCTCAAAGGTAGCTTCCATGGTGGAGCCGATGACATATTCACCAGATCTGCATACCAAGTCCTGCGTGGCCACGCAGGAGCTATCAAGATCACCGACGCCCTCTCCTGATTGATCCTGGCTACCAGCCTGGGGATGAGAGGAAACGGCGGGAATACATAAGCTAGTTTGAAGGTCCAAGGTGCTACTAGTGCATCTACTAGAGTCGCCTTGGGATCCCTGGATCTGGACCCGTAGCAAGGAACTTTGAAGTTCTGACGAGAGGCCATCAGATCCATGTCTGGAATGCCCCACAGTTGAGTGATTTGGGCAAAGATTTCCGGATGGAGTTCCCACTCCCCCGGATGCAATGTCTGACGACTCAGAAAATCCGCTTCCCAATTTTCCACTCCTGGGATGTGGATTGCAGACAGGTGGCAGGAGTGAGTCTCCGCCCATTGAATGATTTTGGTCACTTCTTCCATCGCCAGGGAACTCCTTGTTCCCCCCTGATGGTTGATGTACGCAACAGTCGTCATGTTGTCTGATTGAAACCGTATGAACTTGGCCCTCGCTAGCTGAGGCCAAGCCTTGAGAGCATTGAATATCGCTCTCAGTTCCAGAATATTTATCGGTAGAAGAGATTCTTCCCGAGACCAACTGAGCATGCACAGTTGTAATGGTCTTAGATGAATGCGCGCAAAAGGAACTATGTCCATTGCCGCTACCATCAAACCTATCACTTCCATGCACTGCGCTATGGAAGGAAGAGGAACGGAATGAAGTATCCGACAAGAGTTTAGAAGTTTTGTTTTTCTGGCCTCTGTCAGAAAAATCCTCATTTCTAAGGAGTCTATTATTGTTCCCAAGAAGGGAACCCTTGTCGACGGAGATAGAGAACTCTTTTCCACGTTCACTTTCCATCCGTGAGATCTGAGAAAGGCCAGGACGATGTCCGTGTGAGCCTTTGCTTGAGGAAGGGACGACGCTTGAATCAGAATGTCGTCCAAGTAAGGTACTACCGCAATGCCCCTTGGTCTTAGCACCGCTAGAAGGGACCCTAGTACCTTTGTGAAAATCCTTGGAGCAGTGGCTAATCCGAAAGGAAGCGCCACGAACTGGTAATGCTTGTCCAGGAATGCGAACCTTAGGAACCGATGATGTTCCTTGTGGATAGGAATATGTAGATACGCATCCTTTAAATCCACCGTGGTCATGAATTGACCTTCCTGGATGGAAGGAAGAATTGTTCGAATGGTTTCCATTTTGAACGATGGAACCTTGAGAAACTTGTTTAAGATCTTGAGATCTAAGATTGGTCTGAACGTTCCCTCTTTTTTGGGAACTATGAACAGATTGGAGTAGAACCCCATCCCTTGTTCTCCTAATGGAACAGGATGAATCACTCCCATTTTTAACAGGTCTTCTACACAATGTAAGAATGCCTGTCTTTTTATGTGGTCTGAAGACAACTGAGACCTGTGGAACCTCCCCCTTGGGGGAAGCCCCTTGAATTCCAGAAGATAACCTTGGGAGACTATTTCTAGTGCCCAAGGATCCAGAACATCTCTTGCCCAAGCCTGAGCGAAGAGAGAGAGTCTGCCCCCCACCAGATCCGGTCCCGGATCGGGGGCCAACATTTCATGCTGTCTTGGTAGCAGTGGCAGGTTTCTTGGCCTGCTTTCCCTTGTTCCAGCCTTGCATTGGTCTCCAAGCTTGCTTGGCTTGAGAAGTATTACCCTCTTGCTTAGAGGACGTAGCACTTTGGGCTGGTCCGTTTCTACGAAAGGGACGAAAATTAGGTTTATTTTTGGCCTTGAAAGGCCGATCCTGAGGAAGGGCGTGGCCCTTACCCCCAGTGATATCAGAGATAATCTCTTTCAAGTCAGGGCCAAACAGCGTTTTCCCCTTGAAAGGAATATTAAGTAGTTTGTTCTTGGAAGACGCATCAGCTGACCAAGATTTCAACCAAAGCGCTCTGCGCGCCACAATAGCAAACCCAGAATTCTTAGCCGCTAACCTAGCCAATTGCAAAGTGGCGTCTAGGGTGAAAGAATTAGCCAATTTGAGAGCATTGATTCTGTCCATAATCTCCTCATAAGGAGGAGAATCACTATCGACCGCCTTTACTAGCTCATCGAACCAGAAACACGCGGCTGTAGCGACAGGGACAATGCATGAAATTGGTTGTAGAAGGTAACCCTGCTGAACAAACATCTTTTTAAATTTTAAACTGGACACACTTTATTACTGCAATTGCGAAAAAATATGAAGGAATTGTTCAAAATTCCCCAAAATTTCACCACAGTGTCTTAAAGCCTTAAAAGTATTGCACACCAAATTTGGAAGCTTTAACCCTTAAAATAACGGAACCGGAGCCGTTTTTAACTTTAACCCCTTTACAGTCCCTGGTATCTGCTTTGCTGAGACCCAACCAAGCCCAAAAGGGAATACGATACCAAATGACGCCTTCAGAAAGTCTTTTCTATGTATCAGAGCTCCTCACACATGCGACTGCATGTCATGCCTCTCAAAAACAAGTGCGCAACACCGGCGCGAAAATGAGGCTCTGCCTATGATTTGGGAAAGCCCCTAAAGAATAAGGTGTCTAAAACAGTGCCTGCCGATATAATCTTATCAAAATACCCAGATTAAATGATTCCTCAAGGCTAAATATGTGTAATATATGAATCGATTTAGCCCAGAAAAAGTCTACAGTCTTAATAAGCCCTTGTGAAGCCCTTATTTACTATCTTAATAAAAATGGCTTACCGGATCCCATAGGGAAAATGACAGCTTCCAGCATTACATCGTCTTGTTAGAATGTGTCATACCTCAAGCAGCAAGAGACTGCTCACTGTTCCCCCAACTGAAGTTAATTCCTCTCAACAGTCCTGTGTGGAACAGCCATGGATTTTAGTAACGGTTGCTAAAATCATTTTCCTCATACAAACAGAAATCTTCATCTCTTTTCTGTTTCAGAGTAAATAGTACATACCAGCACTATTTTAAAATAACAAACTCTTGATTGAATAATAAAAACTACAGTTAAACACTAAAAAACTCTAAGCCATCTCCGTGGAGATGTTGCCTGTACAACGGCAAAGAGAATGACTGGGGTAGGCGGAGCCTAGGAGGGATCATGTGACCAGCTTTGCTGGGCTCTTTGCCATTTCCTGTTGGGGAAGAGAATATCCCACAAGTAAGGATGACGCCGTGGACCGGACACACCTATGTTGGAGAAATATATATATATATATATATATATATATATATATATATATATATATATATATATATATATATATATATATATATATATATATATATATATATATATATATATACACACATATATATACACACACACACACATATACAGGTGGCCCTCGGTTTACGCCGGTTCAATTTGCACCGTTTCAGAATAACAACCTTTTTTTTCCCAGTCATGTGCAGTAATTAAAAAAGCCAGTTGGTGGAGCTGTCCGCTTGTTTTGCAGCAAAGTTATGCAACTTAACAGGTCTGAAATTGATCTGTGTACACAGAGCAGACATTAGTTATCGAGCAGCCACTAACCTATTATCTTCCTGTCCAGCTGCTTGAGGTGAAGGTGCCCAACTGCCTATTAATCACTGCAGATCGAAATGCATAGAATAGGTGCAGACCCAATATTATCTAACATGCTAACAATGCAGAGAACTGTTTGCAGAAAAATTTAAGTAAAAAAACTTTTTGTTCATTAAACTTAGTTTGATGATGATGCAGTTTGTTGTGTAATTATTTTATTAGGTGATGTTTAGCAAATATTTTTGTTCATTAAACTTAGTTTGATGATGATACAATCTATATTTTTAGGTTTATAATGCTGTTTAGCATTTAAAGTCTTCATTTCAAAGCTTTAAAAATAAATGTATTAGGTGTTACTTATGTCAGTTTTGAGAGAGACCTTTGATAAAACTAAACCACTTTTTATAACAACCTATAGCTCACAGTATAGGGCAATATGTGGAATTATAGATAAACACCTCCCAATATTAACAGCTGAGGACAGTCTTAAGGAATTTGTACAATCTGGATGCAACTTTGTGGCTAAAAGAGGGTGTACCCTTGGTAGTATATTGTCACCAAGCATGCTCAGACAAAAACCAGGTGTGAGCAGCTGGTTACATGTGAAAGGGCATTATAAATTTAATTTTAACAAATGTATTGCCTGTGGATGCACCAAGGTTACAAGAAACTTTCAGTCAATGGTCACAAACAAGGTATATCTACTTAATAGTTGTACCAACTGTCGTACACAGAATATTGTCTATTTAGTCCCCTGTACAATATGTAGAAAACAATATGTGGGGTGCTTCTCGAGGGAAGCACGTACACGAATACGTGAGCATTTAAACAACAGACAATGGAGTAGAGTGCTTAGACCTAGCCAGTCATTTTATCCATAAACATGGCAAAATGTGAACAGTTTTTCCTGGCAAGTGATAGAAAAAAATCAGAGCACCAAATAGAGGTGGGGACAACAATAGTAAACTTCTTTATCAGGAGGCCTACTGGATATTCCAACTGAGAACTAGAAGCCCAGAAGGGTTCAATATTGTTGGTGATGTTATTAACCTTTGGCAACGTAAATAGACATTGAAGTTCCCCACATGTTACTAAACAAACGTACAGACAAAATAAAAATTGAGAACTAGAAGCCCAGAAAGGTCCAATATTGTAAGAGATGCAATTAATTTTTGGCAACATAAATAGACAACAAAATTCCCCAAATATTACTATACAAATGTACAGATAAAAGCAAAAATATGTCTACTTAGAGTAAAACTTACTGTTTTCTAATAAATTTATATGATTTAAATAAAAGTCAATATCTACTTAAATTTTATTACTTGGATAACAATAGCTCAAAAAGTTTTGACTATGTACTTAACTTCCAATTATACATGCCTTTTATGGTATATTTTATATCACATCTTATTTAACTAGTTTTTTTTTTGTTTAGAAGATAGGCAGTTGATCAAAGAATACAGATAGTAAATATTTTCCTTTGCTAATTCTTTGAAAAAATAAATATTCTAAGAATTCCTAATTATAAACCCCTATTATAAGGATATTTAACAAACTAAAATAGTGACAATTGTTTATAAGACAAGTATTGGGACTTACGGACATAATATACGGATCCAAGTAAAGGGACAATCCTACTTTATCAATCAGTCCTATATACCTTAAAATATCTTCATATTGGTATATGGCTCCTGAATCGAGTTTGACAGGTCATTAATGTTAAATAAACACATATCTGGGCACACAGATTAGGTTATATTTATTCAGTATGTCTAAATTACTCTTAAACATGTTCCCTTGTAGCCTCTCCAAAATGTATTTGTATACTCTGAACGGTAGTTAAGCAATGTATTTCATACAATAAGAGTCATTTCTGTCTCACATGTCTGTTTGTGTAAGAATATTATCTGAGGCATGATTGTATGCTTTTTTCACTCTAATAATGTACAGCTGGAGCTCTGTGAACGCGATGGACGCTAGGCTATTTAAGCACTGTGTCTATACACACAGAGTATGTCTATGAGTAAGGCTCACAAGCAGCCGAAACGCATAAGACAATTCAGCTATTGATCTTATGATTGCACCTTTGTTTTAAAATTTGTTCACTATGGATTCCAATAAAGCTAACGGAAGTTTTATCGTATTGCCTGGAGGTCTCGCCTGGTTCTTTTGATTTTTGTTGCTGTAATATCTTTCTGGGCTTGAGAAAACGGCACACAGGTATCAAAGTGGTGAATTGGGGCTATGGAGACGTAGGAGGGTTCTCGATTGGTGGAGGAGGAACCGCGTCACAGACCGAGCGTTGCCGAGCAGCTGGAGCGGCACATACGCTCAAGATAGCCGAGGAGCAGGCTAACACTACCGGGAGTAAGAAGATCAAAGTCCGGTTGAATACTAAAGAGGTATCGGATGAAACGCCAAGAAGCGTGGGTGGCGAGTTAAATATCACTCAGTTGTATGCCGATTTTTGCCTCATTCTGATGTAACGTAGATCTTGACTCCATAACCTACAGCGCACACAGCCTCTGTATTAGATGCATAAGAGTTTCGGCTCTTAGGACACTTAAAGATATATCCTCCTTCACAGGACTTTATACCCTTCCCCATTCACCACGCGCTTAGAGCCACACTAAGGAGAGTTTTCTTGCTTTGAAGGGTAGTATATACACCCGAAAACATTCCATTAAAGTAACTTTGTTATTTCAAATAGAAGTCCTGTGAGTGCAATATATATATATATATATATATATATATATATATATATATATATATATATATATATATATACACATACATACACACACACATATATACACATACATACATACACACATAAAAACCAACTTTCCTTACAGTTAGGGGTATTGAAAGGTTTAAATATAAAACAGTAGTGCCATTGGTCCTTTTTTCTTTTTCTAAATAAAGCCTTTTCCAACATGATGGCAAAAGTGATAACTAAGTGGCTTGGGGGAAAAAAACATCAAAATTTTGGGTCCATGGCCAGAAAACTCCCCAGACCTTAATCCTATTGAGAACATTTTGTCAATCCTCAAGAGGCGGGTGAACAACCCAGCCCCCCCACACACACACACACACACACACACACGCAAAAAAAATATTCTGACAAACTCCAAGCATTGATTATGCAAGAATGGGCTGCCATCAATCAGGATGTGGCCCAGAAGTTAATTTACAGCATACCATGGTGAATTGCAGAGCACTTGAAAAAGAAGGGTCAACACTGCAAATATTAACTCTGCATAAACAATGGGCTGTGGAAGGAGAGAATTTTAAAGGGCCATGATACCCAAATGTTGAAACACTTAAAATTGATGCAGCATAGCTGTAAAAAGCTGACTAGAAAATATCACCTGAACATCTCTATGTAAAAAAGGAAGATATTTTACCTCAAAAGTTCCTCAGTAGCCACATACCATTGTAAAGGATTTCTAAGCAGCATATCAGTATGTCTGTCCCAGGACAGCCGAAGGGATGAGCCTCATGCACTCTCATGTTAGTTCCCTATTAAGTGTAAGGAAGTTTACAATGAAATCTCATGAGAGAAGTCAAATCTCATGAGATCACAGTAAAAGAGGTCATGACCTCAGCACTGCTGATGGGCTGCTGTTCATTTCTTCATTTTTTTATTTTTTTTTATCTACAGCTGAGTATAACTTTTTGCACAGAACTTACTCTGCTGAGCTGAGGAGATTGTAAGCTAAAATATCTTCCTTTTTCACATAGAGATGCTCAGGTGATATTTTCCGGTCAGCTTTTTACAGTTATACTGCATCAGTTTCAAGTGATTTAGCATATTAGTATTATGTCCCTTTAAAAGGACAATGGAACGGAACAATTTCAAAACAAGCATTTTTTTCTGATAAAATTTCAACGCTTCCTTTCATTCCCTTTTCACAGCAGATCTAGATTTCCTGAGGAGCAAGCATGTGTCTTTGGTATTCTATAGCAGCAGTGTTTGCAAAAATGTTTCTAAAAGCATTATTCATTGTTGCAAACATTGCTGCATGTCATGATACAATCATGTGGAGTAGTTGCTACCTGGATTGGCTACCCGGCAGAGGTGGTGTTGTGGTCTGGAAAGGGTTAGTGTGAAATCTGTTTTCAGGAAAGCTGTAAGCTGAGACCCCCCCCCCCCCCTCCTCTCCTTAGCCTAGTGTTTTTTGTGTAACTGTGTGTAGGAATGCAGAACCTTGGAGACTGATAGTGGGAGCTTACACTTGTTTGCATTATCTGGACTCAATGTAAATTATAACCAGGGCGTTGTCTTTGACAAGACAAAGAAAGTTTGGTTTAAATATGTAACAAAAAGACTTGGTGGGCAGAGCTGCCCTGGGGACCAAACCACTAACATCAGGACCGGCATTCTCCACATATCTAATAAGTTAGATATTGTGTGTAATTCTTTTCATTTCCCATTTTCTTTTTGAAGAACTATAGCTTTGCAATGTTATGTTATTTTGAATGTCTTTATAATTTTGCACTGTGTAACCTGTATTGATAGTTTGTTATTAAACACGTAGAAAAACAGAATTTATGTTTACCTGATAAATTACTTTCTCCAACGGTGTGTCCGGTCCACGGTGTCATCCTTACTTGTGGGATATTCTCTTCCCCAACAGGAAATGGCAAAGAGCCCAGCAAAGCTGGTCACATGATCCCTCCTAGGCTCCGCCTTCCCCAGTCATTCGACCGACGTAAAGGAGGAATATTTGCATAGGAGAAATCATATGATACCGTGGTGACTGTAGTTAAAGAAAATAAATTATCAGACCTGATTAAAAAACCAGGGCGGGCCGTGGACCGGACACACCGTTGGAGAAAGTAATTTATTAGGTAAACATAAATTCTGTTTTCTCCAACATTGGTGTGTCCGGTCCACGGCGTCATCCTTACTTGTGGGAACCAATACCAAAGCTTTAGGACACGGATGAAGGGAGGGAGCAAATCAGGTCACCTAGATGGAAGGCACCACGGCTTGCAAAACCTTTCGCCCAAAAATAGCCTCAGAAGAAGCAAAAGTATCAAATTTGTAAAATTTAGTAAAAGTGTGCAGTGAAGACCAAGTCGCTGCCTTACATATCTGATCAACAGAAGCCTCGTTCTTGAAGGCCCATGTGGAAGCCACAGCCCTAGTGGAATGAGCTGTGATTCTTTCAGGAGGCTGCCGTCCGGCAGTCTCGTAAACCAATCTGATGATGCTTTTAATCCAAAAAGAGAGAGAGGTAGAAGTTGCTTTTTGACCTCTCCTTTTACCAGAATAAACAACAAACAAAGAAGATGTTTGTCTAAAATCCTTTGTAGCATCTAAATAGAATTTTAGAGCACGAACTACATCCAAATTGTGCAACAAACGTTCCTTCTTTGAAACTGGATTCGGACACAAAGAAGGCACGACTATCTCCTGGTTAATGTTTTTGTTAGAAACAACTTTCGGAAGAAAACCAGGTTTAGTACGTAAAACCACCTTATCTGCATGGAACACCAGATAAGGAGGAGAACACTGCAGAGCAGATAATTCTGAAACTCTTCTAGCAGAAGAAATTGCAACCAAAAACAAAACTTTCCAAGATAATAACTTAATATCAACGGAATGTAAGGGTTCAAACGGAACCCCCTGAAGAACTGAAAGAACTAAATTGAGACTCCAAGGAGGAGTCAAAGGTTTGTAAACAGGCTTGATTCTAACCAGAGCCTGAACAAAGGCTTGAACATCTGGCACAGCTGCCAGCTTTTTGTGAAGTAACACAGACAAGGCAGAAATCTGTCCCTTCAAAGAACTTGCAGATAATCCTTTCTCCAAACCTTCTTGAAGAAAGGATAGAATCTTAGGAATTTTTACCTTGTCCCAAGGGAATCCTTTAGATTCACACCAACAGATATATTTTTTCCATATTTTGTGGTAGATTTTTCTAGTTACAGGCTTTCTGGCCTGAACAAGAGTATCAATGACAGAATCTGAGAACCCTCGCTTTGATAAGATCAAGCGTTCAATCTCCAAGCAGTCAGTTGGAGTGAGACCAGATTCGGATGTTTGAACGGACCTTGAACAAGAAGGTCTCGTCTCAAAGGTAGCTTCCATGGTGGAGCCGATGACATATTCACCAGGTCTGCATACCAAGTCCTGCGTGGCCACGCAGGAGCTATCAAGATCACCGATGCCCTCTCCTGATTGATCCTGGCTACCAGCCTGGGGATGAGAGGAAACGGCGGGAATACATAAGCTAGTTTGAAGGTCCAAGGTGCTACTAGTGCATCTACTAGAGTCGCCTTGGGATCCCTGGATCTGGACCCGTAGCAAGGAACCTTGAAGTTCTGACGAGAGGCCATCAGATCCATGTCTGGAATGCCCCACAATTGAGTAATTTGGGCAAAGATTTCCGGATGGAGTTCCCACTCCCCCGGATGAAATGTCTGACGACTCAGAAAATCCGCTTCCCAATTTTCCACTCCTGGGATGTGGATTGCAGACAAGTGGCAGGAGTGAGTCTCCGCCCATTGAATGATTTTGGTCACTTCTTCCATCGCCAGGGAACTCCTTGTTCCCCCCTGATGGTTGATGTACGCAACAGTCGTCATGTTGTCTGATTGAAACCGTATGAACTTGGCCTTTGCTAGCTGAGGCCAAGCCTTGAGAGCATTGAATATCGCTCTCAGTTCCAGAATATTTATCGGGAGAAGAGATTCTACCCGAGACCAAAGACCCTGAGCTTTCAGGGGTCCCCAGACCGCGCCCCAGCCCACCAGACTGGCGTCGGTCGTGACAATGACCCACTCTGGTCTGCGGAAGCTCATCCCCTGTGACAGGTTGTCCAGGGACAGCCACCAACGGAGTGAATCTCTGGTCCTCTGATCTACTTGTATCGTCGGAGACAAGTCTGTATAGTCCCCATTCCACTGACTGAGCATGCACAGTTGTAATGGTCTTAGATGAATTCGCGCAAAAGGAACTATGTCCATTGCCGCTACCATCAAACCTATTACTTCCATGCACTGCGCTATGGAAGGAAGAGGAACAGAATGAAGTATTTGACAAGAGTTTAGAAGTTTTGATTTTCTGGCCTCTGTCAGAAAAATCCTCATTTCTAAGGAGTCTATTATTGTTCCCAAGAAGGGAACCCTTGTTGACGGAGATAGAGAACTTTTTTCTACGTTCACTTTCCACCCGTGAGATCTGAGAAAGGCCAGGACAATGTCCGTGTGAGCCTTTGCTTGTGGAAGGGACGACGCTTGAATCAGAATGTCGTCCAAGTAAGGTACTACTGCAATGCCCCTTGGTCTTAGCACCGCTAGAAGGGACCCTAGTACCTTTGTGAAAATTCTTGGAGCAGTGGCTAATCCGAACGGAAGTGCCACAAACTGGTAATGCTTGTCCAGGAATGCGAACCTTAGGAACCGATGATGTTCCTTGTGGATAGGAATATGTAGATACGCATCCTTCAAATCCACCGTGGTCATGAATTGACCGTCCTGGATGGAAGGAAGAATTGTTCGAATGGTTTCCATTTTGAACGATGGAACCTTGAGAAACTTGTTTAGGATCTTGAGATCTAAGATTGGTCTGAATGTTCCCTCTTTTTTGGGAACTACGAACAGATTGGAGTAGAACCCCATCCCTTGTTCTCCTAATGGAACAGGATGAATCACTCCCATTTTTAACAGGTCTTCTACACAATGTAAGAATGCCTGTTTTTTTATGTGGTCTGAAGACAATTGAGACCTGTGGAACCTCCCCCTTGGGGGAAGCCCCTTGAATTCCAGAAGATAACCTTGGGAGACTATTTCTAGCGCCCAAGGATCCAGAACATCTCTTGCCCAAGCCTGAGCGAAGAGAGAGAGTCTGCCCCCCACCAGATCCGGTCCCGGATCGGGGGCCAACATCTCATGCTGTCTTGGTAGCAGTGGCAGGTTTCTTGGCCTGCTTTCCTTTGTTCCAGCCTTGCATTGGCCTCCAGGCTGGCTTGAGAAGTATTACCCTCTTGCTTAGAGGACGTAGCACTTGGGGCTGGTCCGTTTCTGCGAAAGGGACGAAAATTAGGTTTATTTTTGGCCTTGAAAGACCTATCCTGAGGAAAGGCGTGGCCCTTGCCTCCAGTGATATCAGAGATAATCTCTTTCAAGTCAGGGCCAAACAGCGTTTTCCCCTTGAAAGGAATGTTAAGCAATTTGTTCTTGGAAGACGCATCCGCTGACCAAGATTTTAGCCAAAGCGCTCTGCGCGCCACAATAGCAAAACCAGAATTTTTCGCCGCTAACCTAGCCAATTGCAAAGTGGCGTCTAGGGTGAAAGAATTAGCCAATTTGAGAGCATGAATTCTGTCCATAATCTCCTCATAAGAAGAAGAATTATTATTGAGCGCCTTTTCTAGTTCATCGAACCAGAAACACGCTGCTGTAGTGACAGGAACAATGCATGAAATTGGTTGTAGAAGGTAACCTTGCTGAACAAACATCTTTTTAAGCAAACCTTCTAATTTTTTATCCATAGGATCTTTGAAAGCACAACTATCTTCTATGGGTATAGTGGTGCGTTTGTTTAGAGTAGAAACCGCCCCCTCGACCTTGGGGACTGTCTGCCATAAGTCCTTTCTGGGGTCGACCATAGGAAACAATTTTTTAAATATGGGGGGAGGGACGAAAGGTATACCGGGCCTTTCCCATTCTTTATTTACAATGTCCGCCACCCGCTTGGGTATAGGAAAAGCTTCGGGGGGCCCCGGGACCTCTAGGAACTTGTCCATTTTACATAGTTTCTCTGGAATGACCAAATTCTCACAATCATCCAGAGTAGATAACACCTCCTTAAGCAGAGCGCGGAGATGTTCCAATTTAAATTTAAATGTAATCACATCAGGTTCAGCTTGTTGAGAAATTTTCCCTGAATCTGAAATTTCTCCCTCAGACAAAACCTCCCTGGCCCCCTCAGACTGGTGTAGGGGCACTTCAGAACCAATATCATCAGCGTCCTCATGCTCTTCAGTATTTTCTAAAACAGAGCAGTCGCGCTTTCGCTGATAAGTGGGCATTTTGGCTAAAATGTTTTTGATAGAATTATCCATTACAGCCGTTAATTGTTGCATAGTAAGGAGTATTGGCGCACTAGATGTACTAGGGGCCTCCTGTGTGGGCAAGACTGGTGTAGACGAAGGAGGGGATGATGCAGTACCATGCTTACTCCCCTCACTTGAGGAATCATCTTGGGCATCATTTTCTCTAAATTTTGTGTCACATAAATCACATCTATTTAAATGAGAAGGAACCTTGGCTTCCCCACATACAGAACACAGTCTATCTGGTAGTTCAGACATGTTAAACAGGCATAAACTTGATAACAAAGTACAAAAAACGTTTTAAAATAAAACCGTTACTGTCACTTTAAATTTTAAACTGAACACACTTTATTACTGCAAATGTGAAAAAGTATGAAGGAATTGTTCAAAATTCACCAAAATTTCACCACAGTGTCTTAAAGCCTTAAGAGTATTGCACACCAAATTTGGAAACTTTAACCCTTAAAATAACGGAACCGGAGCCGTTTTTATAATTAACCCCTTTACAGTCCCTGGTATCTGCTTTGCTAAGACCCAACCAAGCCCAAAGGGGAATACGATACCAAATGACGCCTTCAGAAAGTCTTTTCTATGTATCAGAGCTCCTCACACATGCATCTGCATGTCATGCTTCCCAAAAACAAGTGCGCAATAGAGGCGCGAAAATGAGACTCTGCCTATGATTAGGGAAAGCCCCTAGAGAATAAGGTGACCAATACAGTGCCTGCCGGTTATTTTACATAGTTCCCAAGATTAAAATAATTCCTCAAGGCTATGGGGTATAACATATGCTTATATATGAATCGTTTTAGCCCAGAAAAATGTCTACAGTCTTAAAAGCCCTTGTGAAGCCCTTTTTTCCTTTATGTAATAAAAATGGCTTACCGGATCCCATAGGGAAAATGACAGCTTCCAGCATTACATCGTCTTGTTAGAAATGTGTCATACCTCAAGCAGCAAAAGTCTGCTCACTGTTTCCCCCAACTGAAGTTAATTCCTCTCAACAGTCCTGTGTGGAAACAGCCATCGATTTTAGTAACGGTTGCTAAAATCATTTTCCTCTTACAAACAGAAATCTTCATCTCTTTTCTGTTTCAGAGTAAATAGTACATACCAGCACTATTTTAAAATAAACTCTTGATTGAATAATAAAAACTACAGTTAAACACCAAAAAACTCTAAGCCATCTCCGTGGAGATGTTGCCTGTACAACGGCAAAGAGAATGACTGGGGAAGGCGGAGCCTAGGAGGGATCATGTGACCAGCTTTGCTGGGCTCTTTGCCATTTCCTGTTGGGGAAGAGAATATCCCACAAGTAAGGATGACGCCGTGGACCGGACACACCTATGTTGGAGAAATCTCATTCTGTCTTTTTTTGGGCTCTAATATCCAAATTCACACTCCTGTTGAGACCAGGCTAAAGGCACGTTACCTAATTGTTAAATTGTGTGAGTTTTTGGGGGGTCCCAAAACGCCCCTATAATTTAGACAATTTGGTGGTGGCAGCAGAAATTGTTAGGTCCTTTTTTAGAGTTGCAAAGTTAAGGGAACCAGAGCTGTGTGCCATTAACCCCTTCCTGCCCACACCCCTCTATTGTGACGCTGAGAAGGTTTGATTTGTCACACTGCATAAGATACATGAGCTTTTAAACCAACAAATTTTCTTCAACAGAGGATTCCAAAAGAACAAAGTTTGATAATGAAAGATATTTTTTTTCTTAATTACCTGCTCTATATGAATCTTGACATTTTAATTTGGATTTTCATGTCCCTTTAATTAGATATAAGTGAAAACACAGTATTTTGTACAAATAACAGATCAGTATATAGCAAATCTGCACATATTTGCACGTAAATTAGAACTCATAAATTCTTGTGGAGGAAACAAACTTGGAAGATTGACTGAATATTTATAGAAATACCTTTTTTTGTCCAATAAAAGCCACACACATTGTACTCTGTGTAGTACAGGAAAAACACTTTGATATGGTTTATTTAATGTACAACTTGATACAGCTAGATGCATTTGTATTTGCCTATGCCATCTGAGATAGACTAGATACCAAAACACAGTAAATGCAGCAAGTATCTGTTAATAAACTGTCACAGAAGGAACAAGTAATAATATGCTTCCAGCAGAGAACATATTGATGGGCAAAGAATCCTTCAGGCATTAGACTGCATTATGCAGCTCACACAAATTCAGAGTTGTATTATTAGAGCCAGCACTCCTGTCAGAAGCCAATTACACTTGGGAAAATTCAGAGAGGGACTGGGCTTTTAAACACCTTCTGTAAATGTCAAACACTGTCCACTGGAGAAGGGGGGCATTATTGTTGTTTAGTTCCAATTCTCATGGTCTGTTGAACAGAGTCATTTTAAAACCATGATGCCACAATAGCAGCTTTGTGTTTCAATATTTAGGAATAAAGTTTCCAGACAAAAATTAGAGGTATATGCTACGTTGGTAATAAAATTACTCTTGTGATCAGAATTGTTATCTAGAAGATTCTGTTCTGTTACAAAGTGACAGCACAGATAGCTGAATACTTGTTGATATTATTGTATTCACACTTGGAAATAGTGAACATAATATACTGCTCTAACACAACTAACAGTAGATACATTTCTAGCAGAATCTGTCTCGCTGTGAGGCATTCATTATGATAAGTATATGTTAACAATCCGCACTGTCTAACTTCTAAGCCTACAGCAACTTCAGAAAATACCAATAATTAAAATGACAGAATTAAGTAGCATAGACATCTAGTCCTGCTATTACCAAGTCTGACCAGTTGTAGTGATGTGTGTTTTCTAAAAAATAATTCAAATGTAAAAACATGTGAGATCAGAAGTGTGAAATTAAAAAATATATATATAAAATATATTATGCATGCATACACACACACATATATATATATATATATATATATATATATATCCATACATACACACACACACTTATATATACATACACACACACATATATATATATATATACACACACAATATCTCACAAAAGTGAGTACACCCCTCAAATTTTTGTAAATATTTTATTATATCTTTTCATGTGACAACACTGAAGAAATGACACTTTGCTACAATGTAAAGTAGTGAGTGTATAGCCTGTATAACAGTGTAAATTTGCTGTCCCCTCAAAATAACTCAACACACAGCCATTAATGTCTAAACCATTTGCAACAAAAGTGAATACACCCCTAAGTGTAAATGTCCAAATTGGGCACAATTAGCCATTTTCCTTCCCCGGTGTCATGTGACTCAGTGTTACAAGGTCTCAGGTGTGAATGGGGAGCAGGTGTGTTAAATTTGGCGTTATCGCTCTCACACTCGCTGATACTGGTCATTGGAAGTTCAACATGGCAAAGAACTCTGAGGATCTGAAAAAAAGAAGTTGCTCTACCTAAAGATGGCCTAGGCTATAAGAAGATTGCCAAGACCCTGAAACTGAGCTGCAGCACGGTGGGCAAGACCATACAGCAGTTTCAAAGGACCAGTTCCACTCAGAACAGGCCTCACCATGATCGACCAAAGAAGTTGAGTGCACATGCTCAGCATTATATCCAGAGGATGTCTTTGAGAAATAGACGTATGAGTGCTGCCAGCATTGCTGCCGAGGTTGAAGGGGTGGGGGTGTCAGTGCTCAGACCATACACCGCACACTGCATCAAATTGGTCTGCATGGCTGTCGTCCCAGAAGGAAGCCTCTTCAAAAGATGATGCACAAGAAAGCCTGCAAACAGTTTGCTGAAGACAAGCAGACTAAGGACATGGATTACAGGAACCATGTCCTGAGGTTCGATGAGACCAAGATACTTATTTGGTTCGGATGGTGTCAAGCGTGTGGCGGCAACCAGGTGAGGAGTACAAAAAGACAAGTGTGTCTTGCCTACAGTCAAGCATGTTGGTGGGAGTGTCATGGTCTGGGCCTGCATGAGTGCTGCCGGTACTGGGGAGCTACAGTTCATCGAGGGAACCATGAATGCCAACATGTACTGTGGCATACTGAAGCAGAGCATGATCCCCTCCCTTAGGAGATTGGGCTGCAGGGCCGTATTCCAACATGATAACGAACCCAAACACACCTCAATGACGACAACTGCCTTGCTAAAGAAGCTGAGGGTAATGGTGATGGACTGGCAAAGCATGTCTCCAGACCTAAACCCTATTGAGCATCCTCAAACGGAATGTGGGGGAGCGCAAGGTTTCTAACATCCACCAGCTCCATGATGTCGTCATGGAGGAGTGAAAGAGGAATCCAGTGGCAACCTGTGAAGCTCTGGTGAACTCCATGCCCAAGAGGGTTAAGGCAGTGCTGGAAAATAATGGTGGCCACACAAAATATTGACACTTTGGGCACAATTTGGACATTTCCACTTAGGGGTGTTCTTACTTTTGTTGCCAACGGTTTAGACATTAATGGCTGTGTGTTGAGTTATTTTGAGGGGACAGCAAATTTTCACTGTTATACAGGCTGTACACTCACTACTTTACATTGCAGCAAAGTGTCATTTCTTCAGTGTTGTCACATGAAGATATAATAAAATATTTACAAAAATGTGAGGGGTGTACTCACTTTTGTGAGATACTATATATGTGTGTATATATATATATATATATATATATATATATATATATATATATACACACACACATACATATATACATACATATATACACACACTATATATATATATATATATATATATATATATATGTATGTGTGTGTATATATGTATATATGTGTGTATATATATATATATATATATATATATATATATATATATACACATACACACACTTTATATATTATATATACATACATATATATATATACATACACACACACACACACATATATATATATATATATATATATATATATACATATATACACACATACACACACACATACATATATACACACACATATACACACATACCTATAAACACACACACATATATTTTATATATACATACATATATACATATATACATATATACATATAAACACACACACAATTCAAGCAGAGCACACTCTCACCTCCAGAGCAAGCACCATGGTGCAAGCAAGCATATCCACAAGTCCATAAATAGCAAGCACTCTCTTTGTGAAAAAAGTGCTTTATTGGCACACACACACAAAAAAAAAAAAAAAAAAAAATCGGACTGATTTTTTTGTGTGCCAATAAAGCACTTTTTTCAAAAAGCCAGAGAGTGCTTGCTATTTATGGATTTGTATATATATACATACATAAACAAGTATTTTTAAAAGTGGGACACGCCTGTTTTATCATCATATAGCACTTCAGTAACTTGAAAAAAATGATCACATTTAGGAGGGAGTTAAAAATAAAATATGCTTAAGTGTACTACAGAATTCTACTACTGCAGACAAACGTGTTTAAACTAGGCACTAGAGCTTAGTTTTCCGTGCCAAAGTCATTTCTGGTAACCAGGAGGTTAACACTCAGCAAAATTTAGAATTATACTTGGTTTGCCAAAGAGATCTTCAAAGCTTTTTCCAAAATGTACGTTTCCTATTTTATCCACAAACATTTATATTTAAAATGAATGGCTAACATTAGTGAGCGACAGCTCATCCAGTGCAACATAGAGATTTCATCTTCTCTCCTATTTAACATGCCAGTCAGACAAGAAACTGGTCAGCACTCCCTATAACAATGTATAATTCATCTTTTCTTACGGTTCTTGAAACAATACTTTTATATTCATGATACATCTGCATCTTACTGTTTCACTCTGAAATTAATCTTCACTATTCATCAGCAGGGAAAAGAGATCCCAGGTTAATAAGATTTTTCAGCTGGATTTTATTCTGTTCAGTTTAAGATTGCTGCAATATTGTTTCAATAGCAATTATGATGCAGCATATGATTAACCGGAAGGGTCAGCAGGCTGGGCAGCCCAATAAGGTTGCTCCCAGGTTCACAAGCCCTCAGAACAAGAATCTTTCCAGTAGATGAGTGCTCAGTATGGAATTATTTTAGGAAGACAGACAGTAATAGAGGCAGTGTATTAGAGATTAAAAGGAAATGTAACAGTCACACTAAGTTTCCCATCAAATAAATGTAGTCAAAAGAATAGATACACAATACAGAGTAGAAAATATTTCAGCACATTTTTAAAAAAATAACCAATGGCCATATTTGTTAGCACTACATCTTTGTATAACATTCCTACACATGTTTATATTCATTTTATTTAGCTATTGTATTAAATCAATTTGTCAGAATCAAGATTAAATTAATTCTCCAGAAATCAATATTCAAGGTAACATTCAAATTTGATATTCAAAAGCTAACATTTGTTCTACAGAATATATTTTTTTTTTCAATAACACAGATCAATGAATGCCAGCACATTACAGAGATTGTAGTGTATCAACATTTTAAAAAACATTGTATCACATCTCGGTTAAAGTGATTTTAGAGTTCATGCGATCGCGTGATTTCAATGATGGTATGGTGTTAGGGAGGAGTGCCTATGACACTAGGCACGCCCTCCAGTCCAAAATCCCATTCAGGAACCGCCTTTGGCTTCAGTACAGCCAAATGGCTATGACGTTCTATGCCGTCCTAAGGGCGCTAAAGCCAGTGCGGTTAAGACGGCATAGATCATAAAGGCGGGAAGGGGTTAATTTAACTCTGAAAATATTGGTGCTTCCACATCCCCCCCAGAGCACTAAGCACTGGCTTATACTTAAAGGGGCATTAGTCAAAATAAACTGTTATTAATTAACTATGACATTTGTGACATTTGTAGTGTTTCCATCCTCCCAGATAGACTGGAGTGCATTCTGTGGAATACAGACTTTGACACTCCTATATACTGTCCAGTGATTGGTTGATATGTGCAGGAGCTTATTTATATCCATCCTTAATTAACCACAAAAAGAAAGTTAGATAAATATCATTCAAGAGGCTTTTGAAAAGGTGTCCAGGGCATGTTACCAAGTGCTAAAAAAAACACTGTATGACGACTGTACACCGTGTTTATCCTATTCCAATACAACTATAGGGACAATTTTGCTTATTGAACAAATTACATAAATGTAGTCAAAGAGTACCATGAAATATACTTTTTGCAAGAACTGCACAAGATTTTAATTTAGTGGGGGATCTAATTAGAACATTTCAACACATTACTAAATATAAATATTGTAATGGGAGGTAATATTCAGGTTAAAAAGTCACCTAATATTTGTACATAATGAAGCACTGCCAAGAATATATTTAGTATTTATTGACTGCTATAAAATGCAATCATACATCATTAAAAATGCAAATATGCTCCAGCAAAATGAGTAAAATGCTTCAACATGGCATCTCTACCTAGCTCAGTCTTTTGGGAGATGTCATCATATCAGCCCAATGCTTTAAACATGCTTACTCCACAATATCTGCAAGATGCATACTAAAAACAAAAGGTTTTAAATTGAGCTTAATATTATATTGACCTTTGTATAGTGAAAAAGAAAACCAAACGATCTATGAAAGCAACCAAGGTAACAGCATTCTAGATTAAAATTATGTAACATGCCGAACCTTAAAGATGAATCTAAAACCTCACTGCTATATATTATGATGAATAGTGCAAAGATTGTCATTCCACAAAGGTGGAAAACACAAGAAATACCTAAAATTACAGGAAAAAACAGGTGGACACTCTGCTAGCCTTGGAAAGATATCACTTTTTTTTTAGAGTGGGCAAGATTGAGATCCCCGAATTGATGCTCATGAGGTGGAGCGCCACTAAGAATGGGTGACGTAGTATGAAGATCTATAAGATTACAGAACACAATACAGTGGGAGCATTTCTAACTCCCCCCCCTTCTCATACCTTCCCTCCCCCCTTTCCTTTTCTCCTTCTTCCAAGGTTATATTGGGTCAATTACAAATGCAACTAGCAAGAACAATCAGCAATCGGTCACTGGAGTCCTTTATCATATATATTATTTGTATCTAACTTTTGTTATAAGGTTTTATCGTTCAGATGCCCATATATAGACATGTCACAATGTGTTTCCCCTCACAACCCTTTACACCTACAAAACTGCCAAGTCCTTCAAAGAGATTGCTATTGGGAAATCCCACTGGGAAGAAATGGACTCTTACTGGATCAACAGACTTTTTACAAGTTTTACGGGACTTACATACTAGACTTAGCCGTATGGGAAATATTCTCTGTGATATGTCTCCAGTTATCTGTATTTATTTGTATCTGTATTGTCTAACAACTTAAAAAAAAATATAAAAAAAATATTATGTAATGAAATAGAACATTATTCTAATTAAAATGGACTTACATGTTTTTATTTATGCATCATAATTTAATTACAGCATTTCAACAGAATATACATTTATAACTACCATACAGGGCACAGCTATTTAAAAGCTTTTTGAAATGTATCATCCTTTTCTGTGGTCAATTAGGAACAAATATAAACAACAAGTTCCTGCACATATCAATCATTTTAAGTGCAGCATGTAGGAGTGTTGTGCTGTATTCAGCCTTTCTGATGGTAACACTACAATTTTCAGTTATATTACATGGAATGCAGGGGAAAAAAAAACAAACAATCAAAGTGCATTGTAAAATTATTTGGATTACGCATAATTAAATATTTTATGTGACCCAACATTTTCAGTTTAAAGGGATAGAAAACTTGTAACGTTTCTCTATCATCTTATAGATTAGTATATTCAAAAGCATACTGCAATACACTATTATTAGCAAACATTTTTTGCTTTTCATGCATTTTACCTTTTAATAATAAAAAGATAGCCCAAGCCCACGGGAGCAAATGGTAACCTGCCAATAAATTAGTTTGTACGAATATTTTAGAATCCTCCATCATGGCCACCAGCACATGCACAATATCATCCGTACACCTCTGCCATGTCATTAAAACGCTCATGTAGTTCCAGTTAGAGCATTACTTTGATGAAGCAGGCTGGAACAAGAGCGTAATATATAAATTATATACCCTCCCACATGTTGACGTAGCATCTGTTCAGTTGTCGGAACTCCAGGAATACTCCATTCAGTATTTCTGCATCAATTTTAACATAACAATAATTTTCTAATTTAATAAAGAATTTCAAAGTTATATTGACTGCAATATATTTATACTAACTAGGGATGCACCGAAATTTCGGCCGCAGAAAGTCTCGGCCGAAAATGGCATTTTTGGTTATTTCGATTTTCGTTTTTTTGCCTTTTATTTTCGGTAAAATTATTGTGTAGCATATTTCAAATTTGATGCCAGCTTAGAGCTGCTGTTTGAGTTCATTATTTGACTTACTGTAATAATAATAGTTTTCTAGGACTATACTTTATTTTGATAATTGGTAAAAAAAAAAAAAAAAAATGGTTAAATCTGATTCTGTTACACAGAACCAAATAAAGAATAATACTAGCGATGCATCATAATTTGGGCCGCCGAAAATGTGCAATTCAAATTTCGGCCCAAATAGGACCAAAATGGCTAAAAATGTACAGCCCTCCCCTGTTCTATTGAGTTAAATGTCTATCCTTAGCAAAAGGTGAGCAGCACAGCACTGGCATGGTACGCAGAGCACACACATAAGTACCATGTCATGATGATATTTGAAACCAGCAGTGCCCTTGTTTTTTTGTTTTTTTTAAGGAAACCAAAGTTCTGAATACAGTTTTCAAAGGAGGATAAGTAACATGTTTATAAACACTTGATGTTATCAGACACAGCCCTAAGCACACACAGTGAATATGTATAAGCCTTATATACAGTGCACATACATCAGCCTCTTGTGCGTAGACATTCTATTCGCCTGAGGAAATATGCGTGCACACTATATATGCATAAGCCCCAAGCTCGCACACAGTTGGCACAAATTAGCACCCACCAGACAGTGCATACAAAAAAGCACAGTAACTTTCTATAAACACCTTCCACATAAGGTCGTAGCTAAGTCCGGTGGTCCTGGTGATAGGCAGACTCCATTTGGGGCTCTGGACATATAATCTGACGGGTCAGTGTGAAACCCAAACCAGGAACTAGGTGGAGATACGATGAGAGACGATCAGGTGCAGCCACGCCTATCGCACGGATAACTACACCCAAAAACAAAACGCATGTCCACCTCGTATTGTTGTCTGGCTATAACCACGCTCTCCCTTGTAGAGCTCCACCTGTTTCACTGCAGATCACGCCCTACGGTACAAGTGACCACGCCCATTTGTTGGAGCTTTCCCGCCTACAAGCTCTCTCAGCTACACACACACACTATAGTTAAAAAAAGAAAAAAATAATTTTGGTTTCGTTTCGGTTTTCGGCCAGGGGCATCCTGAATTTTCGGTATCGGTTTCGATCCAGAATTTTCATTTCGGTGCATCCCTAATACGAACAATTCAAGGTGAGTTTACCTCATCTTTTTTGCAAAGGAATAAATCTATCTATATGTTTAATAACACAGAAGTTTGCCATATGAATTTAAAATTCACAAACTATTACTTCTAGTTCTATATTAATAATTTAATATTTGTATGTCATAATTTTTACTTCTTTTTAAAGTTTCTTCAAAAATACATTTTAAAAGATTAATGTAATCCTGGATCCATGAGATGTAATGAACTAATAGTTATTTAACTCTCCTCAGATACACTTTAACCTTGCCACAGGCCCTTCTCTCACCACAATTCTCTAGCAGTCTAAAAGGCTCCACCCCCTCAGCTAAAAGCGGCTTTTGTCTGCGGATAACTACTACCCTCTCATACATATAGGTTAATTAATCCTTTACCTCTTACTCACTATATGGGACTGACTACCCTAAAACCTTGAACCATCTATATACTTCATGTCCCACTATTGGGTTCCCTAAATCTACGCACCTACACCATATTGAGATTTACTGTGTTAAGCAATATACTGTTTATAGAAAATGAGGTTTAATTTATCACATCCAGAAAAAGAAATATATTGAGTCTAAGTTTGCTTTCAGCATTTAGCATATATCTCATATTAACAAGAAGGATTGTCTTCACTGTATGGACCTTTAAGGCGGTTCTTGTACCTCTTCCAGATATATTTTCTTGTTGTAATTTCCATGACTATGCAATTGAGTTTATGTGACTGTGTTTTCTGTAACATATCTAAATTTCCTGAAAAAATTATTTAAAAAATATATATATATCTTGGGCAAAATAAGGCTAAACAGAAAATATGTGATTGGCTTTTGATGCGTGAGTGCCAGACTACATCTTATAGTGAGGGAGAATCTGACACTGCAGCCATGGGCTATTTACCATTTTTATAAAATAATGCAAAAAACAGAATTTATGTTTACCTGATAAATTACTTTCTCCAACGGTGTGTCCGGTCCACGGCGTCATCCTTACTTGTGGGATATTCTCTTCCCCAACAGGAAATGGCAAAGAGCCCAGCAAAGCTGGTCACATGATCCCTCCTAGGCTCCGCCTACCCCAGTCATTCGACCGACGTTAAGGAGGAATATTTGCATAGGAGAAACCATATGATACCGTGGTGACTGTAGTTAAAGAAAATAAATTATCAGACCTGATTAAAAAAACAGGGCGGGCCGTGGACCGGACACACCGTTGGAGAAAGTAAATTATCAGGTAAACATAAATTCTGTTTTCTCCAACATAGGTGTGTCCGGTCCACGGCGTCATCCTTACTTGTGGGAACCAATACCAAAGCTTTAGGACACGGATGAAGGGAGGGAGCAAATCAGGTCACCTAAATGGAAGGCACCACGGCTTGCAAAACCTTTCTCCCAAAAATAGCCTCAGAAGAAGCAAAAGTATCAAACTTGTAAAATTTGGTAAAAGTGTGCAGTGAAGACCAAGTCGCTGCCCTACATATCTGATCAACAGAAGCCTCGTTCTTGAAGGCCCATGTGGAAGCCACAGCCCTAGTGGAATGAGCTGTGATTCTTTCAGGAGGCTGCCGTCCGGCAGTCTCGTAAGCCAATCTGATGATGCTTTTAATCCAAAAAGAGAGAGAGGTAGAAGTTGCTTTTTGACCTCTCCTTTTACCAGAATAAACAACAAACAAGGAAGATGTTTGTCTAAAATCCTTTGTAGCATCTAAATAGAATTTTAGAGCGCGAACAACATCCAAATTGTGCAACAAACGTTCCTTCTTCGAAACTGGTTTCGGACACAAAGAAGGCACGACTATCTCCTGGTTAATGTTTTTGTTAGAAACAACTTTTGGAAGAAAACCAGGTTTAGTACGTAAAACCACCTTATCTGCATGGAACACCAGATAAGGAGGAGAACACTGCAGAGCAGATAATTCTGAAACTCTTCTAGCAGAAGAAATTGCAACCAAAAACAAAACTTTCCAAGATAATAACTTAATATCAACGGAATGTAAGGGTTCAAACGGAACCCCCTGAAGAACTGAAAGAACTAAGTTGAGACTCCAAGGAGGAGTCAAAGGTTTGTAAACAGGCTTGATTCTAACCAGAGCCTGAACAAAGGCTTGAACATCTGGCACAGCTGCCAGTTTTTTGTGAAGTAACACAGACAAGGCAGAAATCTGTCCCTTCAAGGAACTTGCAGATAATCCTTTCTCCAATCCTTCTTGAAGAAAGGATAGAATCTTAGGAATCTTTACCTTGTCCCAAGGGAATCCTTTAGATTCACACCAACAGATATATTTTTTCCATATTTTGTGGTAAATTTTTCTAGTTACAGGCTTTCTGGCCTGAACAAGAGTATCAATAACAGAATCTGAGAACCCTCGTTTTGATAAGATCAAGCGTTCAATCTCCAAGCAGTCAGCTGGAGTGAGACCAGATTCGGATGTTCGAACGGACCTTGAACAAGAAGGTCTCGTCTCAAAGGTAGCTTCCATGGTGGAGCCGATGACATATTCACCAGATCTGCATACCAAGTCCTGCGTGGCCACGCAGGAGCTATCAAGATCACCGACGCCCTCTCCTGATTGATCCTGGCTACCAGCCTGGGGATGAGAGGAAACGGCGGGAATACATAAGCTAGTTTGAAGGTCCAAGGTGCTACTAGTGCATCTACTAGAGTCGCCTTGGGATCCCTGGATCTGGACCCGTAGCAAGGAACCTTGAAGTTCTGCCGAGAGGCCATCAGATCCATGTCTGGAATGCCCCACAGTTGAGTAATTTGGGCAAAGATTTCCGGATGGAGTTCCCACTCCCCCGGATGTAATGTCTGACGACTCAGAAAATCCGCTTCCCAATTTTCCACTCCTGGGATGTGGATTGCAGACAGGTGGCAGGAGTGAGTCTCCGCCCATTGAATGATTTTGGTCACTTCTTCCATCGCCAGGGAACTCCTTGTTCCCCCCCTGATGGTTGATGTACGCAACAGTCGTCATGTTGTCTGATTGAAACCGTATGAACTTGGCCTTTGCTAGCTGAGGCCAAGCCTTGAGAGCATTGAATATCGCTCTCAGTTCCAGAATATTTATCGGTAGAAGAGATTCTTCCCGAGACCAAAGACCCTGAGCTTTCAGGGATCCCCAGACCGCGCCCCAGCCCATCAGACTGGCGTCGGTCGTGACAATGACCCACTCTGGTCTGCGGAAGGTCATCCCTTGTGACAGGTTGTCCAGGGACAGCCACCAACGGAGTGAGTCTCTGGTCCTCTGATTTACTTGTATCTTCGGAGACAAGTCTGTATAGTCCCCATTCCACTGACTGAGCATGCACAGTTGTAATGGTCTTAGATGAATGCGCGCAAAAGGAACTATGTCCATTGCCGCTACCATCAAACCTATTACTTCCATGCACTGCGCTATGGAAGGAAGAGGAACGGAATGAAGTGTTTGACAAGAGTTTAGAAGTTTTGTTTTTCTGGCCTCTGTCAGAAAAATCCTCATTTCTAAGGAGTCTATTATTGTTCCCAAGAAGGGAACCCTTGTCGACGGAGATAGAGAACTCTTTTCCACGTTCACTTTCCATCCGTGAGATCTGAGAAAGGCCAGGACTATGTCCGTGTGAGCCTTTGCTTGAGGAAGGGACGACGCTTGAATCAGAATGTCGTCCAAGTAAGGTACTACTGCAATGCCCCTTGGTCTTAGCACCGCTAGAAGGGACCCTAGTACCTTTGTGAAAATCCTTGGAGCAGTGGCTAATCCGAAAGGAAGCGCCACGAACTGGTAATGCTTGTCCAGGAATGCGAACCTTAGGAACCGATGATGTTCCTTGTGGATAGGAATATGTAGATACGCATCCTTTAAATCCACCGTGGTCATGAATTGACCTTCCTGGATGGAAGGAAGAATTGTTCGAATGGTTTCCATTTTGAACGATGGAACCTTGAGAAACTTGTTTAAGATCTTGAGATCTAAGATTGGTCTGAACGTTCCCTCTTTTTTGGGAACTATGAACAGATTGGAGTAGAACCCCATCCCTTGTTCTCCTAATGGAACAGGATGAATCACTCCCATTTTTAACAGGTCTTCTACACAATGTAAGAATGCCTGTCTCTTTATGTGGTCTGAAGATAATTGAGACCTGTGGAACCTCCCCCTTGGGGGAAGCCCCTTGAATTCCAGAAGATAACCTTGGGAGACTATTTCTAGTGCCCAAGGATCCAGAACATCTCTTGCCCAAGCCTGAGCGAAGAGAGAGAGTCTGCCCCCCACCAGATCCGGTCCCGGATCGGGGGCCAACATTTCATGCTGTCTTGGTAGCAGTGGCAGGTTTCTTGGCCTGCTTTCCCTTGTTCCAGCCTTGCATTGGTCTCCAGGCTGGCTTGGCTTGAGAAGTATTACCCTCTTGCTTAGAGGACGTAGCACTTGGGGCTGGTCCGTTTCTACGAAAGGGACGAAAATTAGGTTTATTTTTGGCCTTGAAAGACCTATCCTGAGGAAGGGCGTGGCCCTTACCCCCAGTGATATCAGAGATAATCTCTTTCAAGTCAGGGCCAAACAGCGTTTTCCCCTTGAAAGGAATGTTAAGGAGTTTGTTCTTGGAAGACGCATCCGCTGACCAAGATTTCAACCAAAGCGCTCTACGCGCCACAATAGCAAACCCAGAATTCTTCGCCGCTAACCTAGCCAATTGCAAAGTGGCGTCTAGGGTGAAAGAATTAGCCAATTTGAGAGCACGGATTCTGTCCATAATCTCCTCATAAGGAGGAGAATCACTATCGATCGCCTTTACTAGCTCATCGAACCAGAAACACGCGGCTGTAGTGACAGGGACAATGCATGAAATTGGTTGTAGAAGGTAACCTTGCTGAACAAACATCTTTTTAAGCAAACCTTCTAATTTTTTATCCATAGGATCTTTGAAAGCACAACTATCTTCTATGGGTATAGTGGTGCGTTTGTTTAAAGTAGAAACCGCTCCCTCGACCTTGGGGACAGTCTGCCATAAGTCCTTTCTAGGGTCGACCATAGGAAACAATTTTTTAAATATGGGGGGAGGGACGAAAGGTATACCGGGCCTTTCCCATTCTTTATTTACAATGTCCGCCACCCGCTTGGGTATAGGAAAAGCTTCTGGGAGCCCCGGGACCTCTAGGAACTTGTCCATTTTACATAGTTTCTCTGGGATGATCAAATTCTCACAATCATCCAGAGTGGATAATACCTCCTTAAGCAGAGCGCGGAGATGTTCCAACTTAAATTTAAATGTAATCACATCGGGTTCAGCTTGTTGAGAAATTTTCCCTGAATCTGAAATTTCTCCCTCAGACAAAACCTCCCTGGCCCCCTCAGACTGGTGTAGGGGCATTTCAGAACCATTATCATCAGCGTCCTCATGCTCTTCAGTATCTAAAACAGAGCAGTCGCGCTTACGCTGATAAGTGGGCATTTTGGCTAAAATGTTTTTGATAGAATTATCCATTACAGCCGTTAATTGTTGCATAGTAAGGAGTATTGGCGCGCTAGATGTACTAGGGGCCTCCTGAGTGGGCAAGACTCGTGTAGACGAAGGAGGGAATGATGCAGTACCATGCTTACTCCCCTCACTTGAGGAATCATCTTGGGCATCATTTTCAGTGTCACATAAATCACATTTATTTAAATGAGAAGGAACCTTGGCTTCCCCACATTCAGAACACAGTCTATCTGGTAGTTCAGACATGTTAAACAGGCATAAACTTGATAACAAAGTACAAAAAACGTTTTAAAATAAAACCGTTACTGTCACTTTAAATTTTAAACTGAACACACTTTATTACTGCAATTGCGAAAAAGTATGAAGGAATTGTTCAAAATTCACCAAAATTTCACCACAGTGTCTTAAAGCCTTAAAAGTATTGCACACCAAATTTGGAAGCTTTAACCCTTAAAATAACGGAACCGGAGCCGTTTTTAACTTTAACCCCTTTACAGTCCCTGGTATCTGCTTTGCTGAGACCCAACCAAGCCCAAAGGGGAATACGATACCAAATGACGCCTTCAGAAAGTCTTTTCTATGTATCAGAGCTGCTCACACATGCGACTGCATGTCATGCTGCTCAAAAACAAGTGCGCAATACCGGCGCGAAAATGAGGCTCTGCCTATGATTAGGGAAAGCCCCTAGAGAATAAGGTGTCTAAAACAGTGCCTGCCGATATTATTTAACAAAAATACCCAGATTAAATGATTCCTCAAGGCTAAATATGTGTAATATATGAATCGATTTAGCCCAGAAAATGTCTACAGTCTTAATAAGCCCATGTGAAGCCCTTATTTACTGTCTGAATAAAAATGGCTTACCGGATCCCATAGGGAAAATGACAGCTTCCAGCATTACATCGTCTTGTTAGAATGTGTCATACCTCAAGCAGCAAAAGACTGCTCACTGTTCCCCCAACTGAAGTTAATTCCTCTCAACAGTCCTGTGTGGAACAGCCATGGATTTTAGTAACGGTTGCTAAAATCATTTTCCTCATACAAACAGAAATCTTCATCTCTTTTCTGTTTCAGAGTAAATAGTACATACCAGCACTATTTTAAAATAACAAACTCTTGATTGAATAATAAAAACTACAGTTAAACACTAAAAAACTCTAAGCCATCTCCGTGGAGATGTTGCCTGTACAACGGCAAAGAGAATGACTGGGGTAGGCGGAGCCTAGGAGGGATCATGTGACCAGCTTTGCTGGGCTCTTTGCCATTTCCTGTTGGGGAAGAGAATATCCCACAAGTAAGGATGACGCCGTGGACCGGACACACCTATGTTGGAGAAATGAACTTTGAAACCACATGACAATTGTTCAAAAAGTATGTAATAATTAACTGTGTTTTTTAGGCTACTTCTTTTCTACATCATTAAAGGACCAGTAAATACAGTAGATTTGCATAATCAAGAAATGCATGATAAAAAGACCATGCAATAGCACTTAGTCTGAACAAAACACCCAACAAAAAAGAGCTTTTAATCCCTCCCAATTCCCCATGATTCCTCAGTCATACATATGACCAATAGAATGGAGAAGTTTATAAAAGATAAGATAAAGCAGGGTAAATGAAGTGCAAACATGTACAGCCGCCAACTACACTGAAGAAACCAGGGCAGGTCTTGTGGACTCACGCCATTATGAAATAAATTAATTACATCACATGTGGGATTCTATACCAAAACTGTAAAGTCCATAAGACCACCATGAAATAGTGCGTGGAGAAAAGGCACTTAACAGGCACAGCATTCTGCAGAACTTTCCTAACAAATTTATTTATTTATAAAATATTTTACCAGGAAGGATACATTAAGATTTCTCTTGTTTTCAAGTATGTCCTGGGACCACAAAACATTGCATTGATACAATAGTGTACAATAAAATACAAAAACAATAATACACAATATATGCAAACATTTAACATAGAACTGGTAGGAAATATTTAATCAATCATGACATTCATGCTCTTAAAGAGGCAAACATGTAAAAATGGTAAAATTAGGTAAAAGTATTCCAAGATGACCAAGCAGCTGCTTTACAAATCTGTTAGCCAAGAGGTGGCAAATGATCTAGAAGAAGGAACAGTAATTTGGTGTGGGACAGACGTCCCCGCTACCAAGTATGCTTTGTAAATAAAAGCTTTAATCCAAGCTGTCAAATTTATAGCTGTAGTTTTTTTGTCCCAAAAAAGCCTTGTCCTGATGCAAAATAGTTAAGGGAAGTCGCAGGTAAGAGAAGAAAGTTCAAATACCCTTTGGGGGAAATGGCAAAGAGAAAACAGAAATTTCCAAGACAACAGTTGAATATCCAGATCATGCACAGGTTCAAAAGGAGTAAAAGCTGGTCTGATAATTGGTCTGATCATGACCAAAGCTTGAACAAAGGCTTGAATGTCAGGGAGGCTATGGCTCAACAAACCCAGTAGCCAGGGGGCCACTGAATCCTAACTTTTAGTTATTCTCCATATATGTACGCAAATACCAATGTCTAGCTGCTAAATATTCTTAATGCCTCCTATATTTTAAATATTTTTGACAACCCATGGACTAAAAATCTTTTGTGATACAAGATTGAAAAGGCAAAAATTTGCATTTTAAGCATTGTAGGAAGAGAAGTGTAAGGTTTGGTTATGATGTGGATCTCAGCTGCAAAGTCTTGTAATTGGTGTGACTGTATCACCAAACAAACAAGCTATTATATTGCATAGACCGTATATGTTTAAGTGAAATTGGTTAACTTCAGAATAAATTGTGTTGCAAAGAATAAGTAACTATTTTGTTGCAACTTAGTCAGAATATTATTATATACTTGATCCTGGGATACATAAGGTAAACCAATACTGGAAACGTATTGAGTACACCCTGGATACCAGAGTCCACTAAAGAGATGCTGCACTGCCTGAGGTCTGTGTTGACAGAGGTGATACACTGCAATGTAAGAGCAGGATAAATAGTTTCAGGTGCCACGGATTGCGGGTGGATGACAGATGCAGCTCAACACGTTAAGGCTTTACTGGGAGGAGTGAGTCAGTAAGCGTATTAGAACCAGAGTGAACTAAGGTAATATTAGCGTCTTACCCCTTGTACTGCTGGCGAGACTGTCTGAGCGGCGTAGCAGTGTTTTGTTGTATAGTAATGTCACAGGGGTACGAGATGGCCTGAACCTGTATGCAACCGCTTAGGCGGAGGGGCGTGTCCAGTCTCTTGTAACGGTAGCAGTTGAGCCGCACACATACAATTGAGCCCGTGAGACGATTTACCTCTGTTGTTATTCCTAGCAGGTAATTAAAAGGACAGGCTTCCGTTGCAATATCCACTAACATCCAAATGTGTGCACGATGGTAAGGTAAGAGGAAGCACTTTTATAGGTCTAAATATTTAGCTGTGATAGGAAGCACATTCACTGTTGTTATCCCAGAAATTCAAAGCTTTGTTTTGTAATCCGAAAATGACTGTTTGTTTCTAAAGAGAAAAAACTGCTGTGGCTGAGTTCAGCTTGAATGAGCAATAACTAAGCACCTGTTTAAGGTGAGGTGATGACTTAAATACAGGTGGAGTCTAGACAAGACTTCCTTACAAGAAGTGATTTAGAGAAGAGCACTGCATTGATCTGTAAGAGACAATCTCATTGATACTGAAGCTATAATGAAACCCAGGAAGGAAACCCTGATTTGAGGAAATAGATAGTTCCTCGGGAGGTTGGTGTTTTCCAACCAAGAATACAAAGGAACTGGAGAACCTTGTTTGTTTTTCCAGAGGCACCTGAAGAGAAATAGTCTGTACCAGAATGGATGCTTGATGAAACAGAGCTTAAAGCTGATAAACACGTTGCAGTTTTGTAATATCAAAGAGGGTAACTGTTGTTCCCTTAATGTGTTTTTAATTTTTAATAAAACTTTAAATATCGGAGGCACAACTGATTCCTGTGTATCCTGAACCGGTAGCAACTGTGGGTGATTACCCCTACCTGGAACCTTTGTATCCTGAACCTGCAGCGAGTTATTACTCCTACTAGTCCTCCTAGTGAGCTGGGACACTGATAGTTCCCAGACTGTGTGAATCAACACAATCAAATGCTGCCGGAGTTCTATCAGATTTTGCCGCTTTGTCATAATTTGCTACCTGACAGTGTGCATGCTCTGTATTAAGTAATCCCATTTCACATATGTTAAATAGGAATGTGTGGAATGAGATTATGTAAATCAGCAGCATGCGCAACTCAGAGGTAGCAAATTCTGACAATGAAGTTGTCATGTCGGATTTTGCTGCCCAATAAATGGGCGCATGCACTGTTCGATCACTTGCACCTGTTGTGTTGTGGCACTGCATGGGGTTAAATTTTAACAGAAGTGATGTGTGGATAATGTCTGGGATGAGGAAACATGTAACCTCAGCCAGGATATAATTCCACTTTAAAAAGCAACACTAGAAGACTCAAGGAGAAGCATGAAATGACACGATAGTGAGAAAAGATAGATAGATTAGAATGAATGAATATATATATATATATATATATATATATATATATATATATATATCTATATCTCCCCAATGATTCAACTCACAGGAATAAACGTCCCTACTATGAAATCCACATGTGCCTCCTATCATATCATCAAGTGCAATTGGAAGGAAAAAATATTATACACCCACGGAAAGTACAGATACATTTATAAAAATAAAAAAAACTTTAAACTGTTTTAATTTGCCAAGTAGTGTTTCGGCATCTGGAGCTGATGCGTATGCGTGCCATTCTCAAAATCAGGAGCACTCATTACTCACTACATAGAGAGCGGGTGGTACAGCTCTCTATGTCACTGTTTAACTGAAAGGAGCAATGGAGGGGGCGAAGGAAGCAAATTTGCGAAGTAGGAAGAAAAAGTAAAATGATAAAAATAGTAAAGATTGATTTTATTTAAACCGTTAGTGGTTTAACTCCTCACATACTATATTATTAGAATATGAATATACAGATACAGTAAATTTACCATCACTTTAAACCTTTTTTGTAGAAATACACAAATAGTTAAAAAAAAAAAAAAAAAGTGTGTATGCATGTGTTACTAATCACAGAGCCAAAGTGGAAGCTTGTTCACTTATCTGTCAATCAAACTCATACATACATTCTAACCAGTACCCAAGATTGGCACCAGGGGCATCAAATAAGTCTCACTCTTGTACAACCTACTCACCTACAGCAACTACAAATCTTGCAGGTGATCATCGGAAGAACCATTCAACCATAAACTGGAATACAATTTTCATAGCAGTGTATAAATGCTAGGACTTGCATCTATGCAATTTTATGCTAGAAAGAAGCGAGAAAGTAAGAACAGTGAATTTAAATACGAGAAGCGGCATGCATAATAAAAGATGTAAAAAAAACACCACTTCCACCCTTCTTGACTTAATATTCAGCTTTTCTTTTTATTTAAATATATCATTTTAGCAACAACAGATAAACTCTAGATTAGGAGCCATTACTGCAACATTTATATTTCTACTTTGGTCTTTCATTTATAACACCAAATTATACTAAAAGCAAAACAATGAAAGCCGATAAAAACACCAGGCAGGTCACAATAAACCAAACAAGAATCACAGATCATTTGCTAAAATATACAAACACCAAAAAAGAAATTTCTAACCAGTCCAGTTTCCAAATATGCTATATCATCAATCAGTGAAAGGAAAGCATCATTTCTTCTTTAATACGTACTCTCTCACCGCATCTTGTTAGCATGAAACTCTGCCTAGGTGTTGTACAAAGCTTACCTTTATGCCTCTTGTATGTTTTATTTTTAAACAAATTTTATAGTGCATATTAGCTGTATAGATTTGCAGAGATTTTTTTAAACTGTCTTGTATCGAAGGTAAACTAACTTCTAGCAAATTATTTTTAATCCATGGCATCTACATCTGACGAAAGGCATTACAATTAAGCTGCAGAGTGTGTGCATTCTATCGCTTGGTTTCCCAGAAGATTCATTACAGTTACATTAGAAAGTCAAATCAGGCAACTCTGCAGCCAGCTAGTTGCTGACATAAAATAAGACTAATACAACAGTATTTCTAGAGGACATGAAGGACAAAATACAATTTAAAAAAAAAATAACCCCAAATATGTATCCACAAAATGAGTTTTCTGATTGTAGAAAGATCGATTTATTCTTTTGAAAATAGAACATGAAAAAATGATTTTACCTAATCTATCAATTACCAAAATGACAATGTAGTGTCTTTTTAAATGGGCACCCCACCCATATTACTGAAACTGCAGCAAAAATTTAATGTGACAGTATACACCAATTTTCATATAACTGCATGTAATAGACACTACTATAAAGAATAATATGCACAGCTACTGATATAAAAATCCAGTATAAAACTGTTTAAAAACTTACTTAGAAGCTTCCAGTTTAGCTCTGTTAAAAAGGTAGCTGGAAAGCCCACTGCAATGGGAAAAAGCAGACACTCCCCCTCCTTTGCATATGAAAAGACACTTTACACAAACAGAATCAAGCTGGAGTAGGTATACATCAGTATTCTCCTAAAACTTTGGGACTTGGTTAGGAGTCTGAAAATCAAAGCAAATGTTATTTAAAAATAAGCAAAACTATACATTTAAAAAAAATTAAAAAAAAAACTGTATGGGCTAAATAAATGGATTATCTACAAAACATTTAGGCAAATGAAAATCTAGTGTATAATGTCCCTTTAAGGGACAGTAAAGATTTTTATATAAATTGTTTAGTTAATAAAACAACTTTGCAATGTTTTCTTTTTCTTTTTTTACCCTCCCCCTCTCATGTAATGTAGCTTTGAAAATTGAGCAATTTCTAATTCTCTGAACTTGAAAAGCCACCTGCTGAATTCTCAAATTCAACTCTGCTACATATCTGTCCCTAAGTGGCTTTAATCAGATTACAACTGCAAAACAATTCACTTTATACTAATTTTATGACCTTAGTTAGCCTTGTTGTCTGTGGACTAAAGACAAGATTGGTTCCTTTAAATAAGAAAAGTGGAGGGTGGGGTTTGGATATTGAAAAATAAATCACAGTAAAAAGAATGTTTGTTTTTAAAATGTTATAACTTGGCTCATGTGATATTCTATAGCTACACAACAGAAATGTAATTACAAGGCTTTTTACGGTCCCTTTAAAGTAAATATTAAAAGGGACATTGTACACTACATTTTTCTTTGCATAAATGGTTTTGTAGATGATCCATTTATATAGCCCATCTGGGAGGTTTTTTTTGTAAAAAAAAGTTATAGTTTTACTTATTTTTAAATAACAATTGTGCTGATTTTCAGACTCCTTACCAAGTCCCAAAGTTTTAGATGTATACTGATTTCAGCTAGCTCCTGTTTGTCGAATTGGTGTTTTCATATGAAAGAAGTGGGCAGTGTCTGCTCTTCTTGTTTGCCCAGCCCCTTTCAGTGGGTGTCCCAGCCTAACCTCATCAACAGTGCTAAACTGGGAGCTTCTAAGTAAGTTTTTAAAAGGTTTTATACTGGATTTTTATATCAGTATCTGTGCATATTATTCTTTATATTCATGTTTATTGCAAGCAGTTATACAAAAAGTGGTGTATACTGTTCCTTTACGCTACAATAAGCTGATATTACATTTTCACCCAGTGTTTGTTACACAGCTTATTTTTACATCCATGTATGTTAAATTATGCTATTAATTTGTGCTTTGGACCAGTAAATTACAGCAGATTTGTATAATCAACAAATGCATAAGACAAGACAATGCAATAGCACATAGGGCCTGATATTCAAAACCTTTGGGACTTTTTTTAGACCTTGTATTTGTAATGTAGACATCTTTGTTTCTCATAAAGAATAATACATAGCAACAAACATTTCTCAAGATAAAATTTGTGTTTCTAATTTTTTTTAAGGGCCCCACTGTATCAACGAGACTTTTAGATCATCTTACCTGAGCAGCGAGGTTTTGAATATCATGCCCTTAAAGGGACACTAAAACCCAAAAATTTCTGTCATGATTCAGATAGAGAACAGAATTTTAAACAACATTCCAATGTACTTCTATGATATATTTTGCTTCATTTTTTAGATATCCTTTGTTGAAGGAATAGCAATGCACATGGGTGAGCCAATTACATAAGGCATCTATGTGCAGCAACCAATCGGCAGCTACTGAGCATTACTAGATATGCTTTTCAGCAAAGCATATCAACAAAATTAAACAAATTAGATAATAGAAGTAAATTAGAAAGTTGTTTAAAATTGCATGCTCTTTCTAAACCATGAAATAAATAATTGGGGTTTCATGTCCCCTTTAACCCCTTGAGTGCTAACAACGGTTCTGAGCAATCGTAAAGTTTCCCTCTCAGGTGCTAACGACAGTGGACCTTAGTTACAACCTGCTAAGATCATCAAAAACCTCAGGCAAATTCTTCTTCTAATTTCTGCCCGAGGTAAAAAAACAGTACAACGCCGGCACCGTTTAAAAATAACAAACTTTTGATTGAAGATAAACTACACTAATTCACCACATCTCTCTAGCTACTTCCCTTGTCAAGAGCTGCAAGAGAATGACTGGGGGTGGCAGTTAGGGGAGGAGCTATATAGACAGCTCTGCTGTGGGTGATCCTCTTGCATATATTACACACATTGCATCAGGGTTGTCCTACCTAAGGACAGGGTTCAATAAGGCCTTTAATACCTCATTGTCAGTTTGCCCCAGACTACAATATTTATATCCTTAGTACAGTGGTATCTGTGTGTGAAAGAAGTTTGCAGAGCTTTGCTGGCTAACTGCTTATTTGAGGTTTGGCTACTCTCGTGACGACCTCATGATTTTAGGATGTCAGGGTTAGTTTTTCTTCTTGCTTTTTATTCTCTGCTATTTGTACCAGAACTATCTAAAATTCAAACTTAATGGAACCACTGATTTGTTCTACCTGCATATGGTTTAACAAGACTCAAGGGGGAATTCAGTCTTTCCAAGTTGCCAATACAGATTGATGAGACACACAGCTCCTCCTCACCACACAGCCCAGAGGTCAATTAAGGGCGATAACTGAATCAAATCAGAGTAAGTTTTTTATAAATATTATGCATTTAAGACATCCGTTATGCTAGACTTATTACACTTGGTACCAAATGAATTAGATTATCTTCTACTGTATGGTCCATTATAGAATTTCTGGGTTAGCTTCACCTGAATAGAGAGTAATATATATTTATAGATGTTTTGGTATAAGTTTGTGACCCTTTGTAAAATTCCATCCCAGACTCCTCTGTGTTCCTGGGAAGAGTTAGCAACCTGATATTACTTATAAAATATTTTGAAGAACTAAGAACTTTGTCATTCTACATAGGAAGCTGCAGGACAAAAAGCATGTCTGATCATTTTCCATTTCCCTGGAGCAGAGACTATTCTGGTAGTTACAAATTATGTTCTATTTTCTCCCTTTAATTTTTTTTGTAAAAAAATGGCTTTGTTTTATTATAAAATGCACTGTGACTCTTTTTAGTATATAATAAATGTTCCTTTATTACGTTTTTGTCATTGTCTAATATTTGATAAAAGTGCTGCGTTTTTTAGATTGGATTTTGCCAAATTGTGTTTTGGGATTTTTAAATCTGTTAAGTCTGTGTTTTTCCTTTGGATTTCCCATATAATAATCTTAACCCCTTAATGACCACAGCACTTTTCCATTTTCTGTCCGTTTGGGACCAAGGCTATTTTTACATTTCTGCGGTGTTTGTATTTAGCTGTAATATTCCTCTTACTCATTTACTGTACCCACACATATTATATACCGTTTTTCTCGCCATTAAATGGACTTTCTAAAGATACCATTATTTTCATCATATCTTATAATTTACTATAAAAAAAATATAAAATATGAGGAAAAAATGGAAAAAAAACCACACTTTTTCTAACTTTGACCCCCAAAATCTGTTACATATCTACAACCACCAAAAACACCCATGCTAAATAGTTTCTAAATTTTGTCCTGAGTTTAGAAATACCCAATGTTTACATGTTCTTTGCTTTTTTTGCAAGTTATAGGGCAATAAATACAAATAGCACTTTGCTATTTCCAAACCACTTTTTTTCAAAATTAGTGCTAGTTACATTGGAACACTGATATCTGTCAGGAATCCCTGAATATCCATTGACATGTATATATTTTATTTTAGAAGACATCCCAAAGTATTGATTTAGGCCCATTTTGGTATATTTCTTGCCACCATTTCACCACCAAATGCGATCAAATAAAAAAAAAATTCACTTTTTCACAAATTTTTTCACAAACTTTAGGTTTCTCACTGAAATTATTTACAAGCAGCTTGTGCAATTATGGCATAATCGATTGTAAATTTTTCTCTGGGATTCCCTTTGTTCAGAAATAGCAGACATATATGGCTTTGGCGTTGCTTTTTGGTAATTAGAAGGCCGCTAAATGCCACTGCGCACCACATGTGCATTATGCCCAGCAGTGAAGGGGTTAATTAGGGAGCATGTAGGAAGCTTTTTGGGGTAATTTTAGCTTTAGTGTAGTGTAGCAGACAACCCAAAGTATTGATCTAGGCCCATTTTGGTATATTTCATGCCACCATTTCACCGCCAAATGCGATCAAATAAAACAAATTTTTACATTTTTCAAAATTTTAGGTTTCTCACTGAAATCATTTACAAACATTTTGTGCAATTATGGCACAAATGGGTTGTAAATGCTTCTCTGGGACCCCCTTTGGTTCAGAAATAGCAGACAAATATGGCTTTGGTGTTGCTTTTTGGTAATTAGAAGGCCGCTAAATGCCACTGCGCACAACACGTGAATTATGCCATCAGTTAAGGGTTAATTAGGTAGCTTATAGGGAGCTTGCAGGGTTAATTTTAGCTTTAGTGTAGAGATCAGCTTCCCACCTCACACATCAGACCCCCTTATCCCTCCCAAAGAGCCGTCTTCCCGCCCCCCCCCCACAATTGTCCCCGCCATCTTAAGTACTGTCAGAAAGTCTGCCAGTACTAAAAAACAAAAAAAAAATATCTTTTTTTAATTTTTTATCTTTTTTTAGCATATTTACATATGCTGTTGTTAGGATCCCCCCCCTTAGCCCCCAACCTCCCTGATCCCCCCCAAAACAGCTCTCTAACCCTCCCCCTCTGCCTTATTGGGGGCCATCTTGGGTACTGGCAGCTGTCTGCAAGTACCCAGTTTGCAAATAAAATGTTTATTTTTTCTTCCCTAGTGTAGCTTCCCCCCCCCTCAAGACCAATCTCCCACCCGCTCCCAGATCCCTTAGATTATATATATATATAATATATATATATATATACATACACACATATATATATATATATATATATATTTATATATAATACACATATATACACACATATATATAATATATTATATATATACACATATATATATATATTATATATATATATATATACACACATATAACATAATTTATGCTTACCTGATAAATTCCTTTCTTCTGTAGTGTGATCAGTCCACGGGTCATCATTACTTCTGGGATATTACTCCTCCCCAACAGGAAGTGCAAGAGGATTCACCCAGCAGAGCTGCATATAGCTCCTCCCCTCTACGTCACTCCCAGTCATTCGACCAAGGACCAACGAGAAAGGAAAAGCCAAGGGATGAAGTGGTTGACGGGAGTATAAATTAAAAAATATTTACCTGCCTTAAAAACAGGGCGGGCCGTGGACTGATCACACTTACAGAAGAAAGGAAGTTTATTCAGGTAAGCATAAATTATGTTTCTTCTGTTAAGTGTGATCAGTCCACGGGTCATCATTACTTCTGGGATACCAATACAAAGCAAATGTTACACTGATGACGGGAGGGATAGGCAGGCTCTTTATACAGAAGGAACCATGCCTGAAGAACCTTTCTCCCAAAAATAGCCTCCGATGAAGCAAAAGAGTCAAATTTGTAAAATTTGGAAAAAGTATGAAGCGAAGACCAAGTTGCAGCCTTGCAAATCTGTTCAACCAGAGGCCTCATCTCTTGAAGGCCCAAGTGGAAAGCCACAGCTCTGTATGAATGAGCTGTAATTCTTTAGGAGGCTGCTGTCCAGCAGTCTCCATAAGCTAAACGAATTATGCCTACGAAGCCAAAAAGAAAGAGAGGTAGCGGAAGCTTTTTGACCTCTCCTCTGCCCAGAGTAAATGACAAACAGAGAAGACGTTTGTCGAAATTCCTTAGTTGCCTGTAAGTAAAATTTTAGAAGCACGGACTACATCCAGGTGTGCAGTAGACGTTCCTTCTTTGAAGAAGGATTTGGGCATAAAGAAGGAACAACAATCTCTTGATTGATATTCCTGTTAGTAACTACCTAGGTAAGGATCCCAGGTTAGTACGCAGGACTACCTTATCCGAATGAAAAATCAAATAAGGAGAATCACAATTGTAAGGCTGATAATTCAGAGACTCTTCGAGCCGAGGAAATAGCCATTAAAAATAGAACTTTCCAAGATAACAAACTTTATATCAATGGAATGAAGGGGTTCAAACGGACGCCCTGTAAAACATTAAGAACAAGGTTTAAAACTCCATGGTGGAGCAACAGTTTTAAACACAGGCTTAATTTCTGGCCAAAGCCTGACAAAAAGCCTGGGACGTCAGGAACTTCTGACAGACGTTTGTGTAACAGAATGGACAGAGCTGAGATCTGTCCCTATTAATGAACTAGCAGATAAACCCTTTTCTAAACCTTATTGTAGAAAAGACAATATCCTAGGAATCCTAACCTTACTCCAAGAGTAACCTTTGGATTCACACCAATATAGGTATTTACGCCATATCTTATGGTAAATCTTTCCTGGTAACAGGTTTCCTAGCCTGTATTAAGGTATCAATAACGGACTCAGAAAATCCACGTCTTGATAAAATCAAGCGTTCAATTTCCAAGCAGTCAGCTTCAGAGAAGTTAGATTTTGATGTTTGAAGGGACCCTGTATCAGAAGGTCCTGTTTCAGAGGTAGGAGACAAAGGTGGACAGGATGACTGTCCACCAGGTCTGCATACCAAGGTCCTGCGTGGCCACGCAGGTGCTATTAGAATCACTGATGCTCTCTCTTGTTTGATTCTGGCAATCAATCGAGGAAGCAACGGGAAGGGTGGAAACACGTAAGCCATCCTGAAGTCCCAAGGTGCTGTCAGAGCATCTATCAGGACTGCTCCTGGATCCCTGGATCTGGACCCGTAACGAGGGAAGCTTGGCGTTCTGTCGAGACGCCATGAGATCTATCTCTGGTTTGCCCCAACGTCGAAGTATTTTGGGCAAAGACCTCCGGATGAAGTTCCCCACTCCCCCGGATGAAAAGTCTGACGACTTAAGAAATTCCGCCTCCCAGTTCTCCCACTCCCGGGATGTGGGATTGCTGACAGGTGGCAAGAGTGAGACTCTGCCCAGCAAATTATCTTTGAGTACTTCCATCATAGCTAGGAGCTTCTTGTCCCTCCCTGATGGTTGATGTAAGCTTACAGTCGTGATGTTGTCCGACTGAAACCTGATGAACCCCTGAGTTGTCAACTGGGGCCAAGCCAGGAGGGCATTGAGAAACTGCTCTCAATTCCAGAATGTTTATTGGCAGGAGGACTCTCCTCCTGACTCCATTGTCCTGAGCCTTCAGAGAATTCCAGACGGCACCCCAACCTAGAAGGCTGGCGTTCTGTTGTTACAATTGTCCAGTCTGGTCTGCTGAATGGCATCCCCCTGGACAGATGTGGCCGAGAAAGCCACCATAGAAGAGAATTCCTGGTCTCTTGATCCAGATTCAGAGAAGGGGATAAGTCTGAGTAATCCCCATTCCACTGACTTAGCATGCACAGTTGCAGTGGTCTGAGGTGTAAGCGTGCAAAGGGTTACTATGTCCATTGCCGCTACCATTAAGCCGATTACCTCCATGCATTGAGCCACTGACGGGTGTTGAATGGAATGAAGGGTGCGGCAAGCACTTTGAAGTCTTGTTAGCCTGTCCTCTGTCAGGTAAATCTTCATTTCTACAGAATCTATAAGAGTCCCCAGGAAGGGAACTCTTGTGAGTGGAACAAGTGAACTTTTCTTTTCGTTCACCTTCCATCCATGTGACCTTAGAAATGCCAGCAACTAACTCTGTATGAAGACTTGGCAGTTTGAAAGCTGAAGCTTGTATCAGAATGTCGTCTAGGTATGGAGCTACCGAGATTCCCCGCGGTCTTAGTACCGCCAGAAGAGCACCCAGATACTTTGTGAAGATTCTTGGAGCTGTAGCCAATCCGAATGGAAGAGCCACAAACTGGTAATGCCTGTCTAGGAAGGCAAACCTTAGGTACCGATAATGATCTTTGTGAATCGGTATGTGGAAGGTAAGCATCTTTTAAATCTACAGTGGTCATGTATTGACCCTCTTGGATCATAGGTAAAATTGTCCGAAATAGTCTCCATCTTGAACGATGGAACTCTTAGGAATTTGTTTAGGATCTTTAAGTCCAGGATTGGTCTGAAAGTTCCCTCTTTTTTGGGAACCACAAACAGATTTGAGTAAAACCCCTGTCCCTGTTCCGATCGTGGAACTGGATGGATTACTCCCATTAACAAGAGCTCTTGTACGCACGCGTAGAAACGCCTCTTTCTTTGTGCTGGATTGTTGACAATCTTGGACAGATGAAAATCTCTCTCTTGGAGGAGAGTATTTGAAGTCCAGAAGGTATCCCTGAGATATTATCTCTAGCGCCCAGGGATCCTGAACATCTCTTGCCCAAGCCTGGGCGAAGAGAGGAAGTCTGCCCCCCACTAGATCCAATCCCGGATCGGGGGCCCTCAATTCATGCTGTTTTAGGGGCAGCAGCAGGTTTCTAGTCTGCTTGCCCTTGTTCCAGGACTGGTTAGGTTTCCTGCCTTGTCTGTAGCGAGCAACAGCTCCTTCCTGTTTTGGTGCAGAGGAAGTTGATGCTGCTCCTGCTTTGAAATTACGAAAGGAACGAAAATTAGGACTGTCTAGTCTTGGCTTTGGCTTTGTCCTGAGGCAGGGCATGGCCTTTACCTCCTGTAATGTCAGCGATAATCTCTTTCAACTCGGGCCCGAATAAGGTCTGCCCTTTGAAAGGTATATTAAGCAATTTAGACTTAGAAGTAACATCAGCTGACCAGGATTTTAGCCACAGCGCCCTGCGTGCCTGAATGGCGAATCCTGAATTCTTCGCCGTAAGTTTAGTAAGATGTACTAAGGCCTCCGAAATGAATGAATTAGCTAGTTTAAGGACTCTAAGCCTGTCCGTAATGTCGTCCAGAGTAGCTGAACAATGTTCTCTTCCAGAGACTCAATCCAGAATGCCGCTGCACGCCGTGATCGGCGCAATGATGCAAGGGGTTGCAATATAAAAACCTTGTTGTGACAAACATTTTCTTAAGGTAACCTCTAACTTTTTATCCATTGGATCTGAAAAAGCACAGCTATCCTCCACCGGGATAGTGGTACGCTTAGCTAAGGTAGAAACTGCTCCTCCACCTTAGGGACCGTTTGCCATAAGTCCCTTGTGGTGGCGTCTATTGGAAACATTTTTCTAAATATCGGAGGGGTTGAGAACGGCACACCGGGTCTATCCCACTCCTTAGTAACAATTTCAGTAAGTCTCTTAGGTATAGGAAAAACCTCAGTACTCGTCTGGTACCGCAAAATATTTATCCAACCTACACATTTTCTCTGGTATTGCAACTGTGTTACAATCATTCAGAGCCGCTAACACCTCCCCTAGTAATACACTGAGGTTTTCCAGTTTAAATTTAAATTTGAAATATCTGAATCCAGTCTGTTTGGATCAGAACCGTCACCCACAGAATGAAGTTCTCCGTCCTCATGTTCTGCCACCTGTGACGCAGTGTCTGACATGGCCCTAATATTATCAGCGCACTCTGTTCTCACCCCAGAGTGATCACGCTTACCTCTTAGTTCTGGTAATTTAGCCAAAACCTCAGTCATAACAGTAGCCATATCCTGTAATGTGATTTGTAATGGCCGCCCAGATGTACTCGCGCTACAATATCACGCACCTCCCTCTGAGCGGGAGATGTAGGTACTGACACGTGAGGCGAGTTAGTCGCTTAACTCTCCCCTCGTTGTTTGGTGAAATTTGTTCAATTTGTACAGATTGACTTTTATTTAAAGTAGCATCAATACAGTTAGTACATACATTTCTATTGGGCTCCACTTTGGCATTGCAACAAATGACACAGGTATCATCCTCTGAATCAGACATGTTTAACACACTAGCAAATAAACTTGCAACTTGGAATACAATTCAATTAGAATAATATTAAAACGTACTGTGCCTTTAAGAAGCACAGAAGATCTATGACAGTTGAAAATTAATAAATTGAAACAGTTATAGCCTCAATCCTTGTAAACAACACAACTTTAGCAAAGGTTTAATCCCATTAGCAAAAGATAACAAATTCTGAAAGCAGGAAACAAATTACAGAATAAACGTTTTTTATCTCAGTCAAAACTATAATTCTCCACAGCTCTGCTGAGAGAAATACCTCCCTCAAAATAAAGTTTTGAAGACCCCTGAGCTCTGTAGAGATGAACGGATCATGCAGGGAATACAATGAGTTGCTGACTGAAATATTTGATGCATAGTAAAAGCGCCAAAAAACGGCCCCTCCCCCTCACACACAGCAGTGAGGGAGAACAGAAACTGTCAGAAAAACAGATTAAGCAACTGCCAAGTGGAAAAATAGTGCCCAAACATTTATTCACTCAGTACCTCAGTAAATGAAAACGATTTTACATTCCAGCAAAAACGTTAAACATAATCTCTAGTTATTAAACAGCTTTATGTATTTCTTACAGTGTAATTCTAGTGAAGTACCATTCCCCAGAATACTGAAGTGTAAAGTATACATACATGACATTATATCGGTATGGCAGGATTTTCTCATCAATTCCATTGTCAGAAAATAAAAACTGCTACATACCTCTATGCAGATTCATCTGCCCGCTGTCCCCTGATCTGAAGTTTACCTCACTCCTCAGATGGCCGAGAACAGCAATATGATCTTAACTACTCCGGCTAAAATCATAGCAAAACTCTGGTAGATTCTTCTTCAAACTCTGCCAGAGAGGTAATAACACACTCCGGTGCTATTTAAAATAACAAACTTTTGATTGAAGATATAAAACTAAGTATAATCACCATAGTCCTCTCACACATCCTATCTAGTCGTTGGGTGCAAGAGAATGACTGGGAGTGACGTAGAGGGGAGGAGCTATATGCAGCTCTGCTGGGTGAATCCTCTTGCACTTCCTGTTGGGGAGGAGTAATATCCCAGAAGTAATGATGACCCGTGGACTGATCACACTTAACAGAAGAAATATATATTTAACACATATATATATATATATATATATATATATATACACATATATATATATATATACACACATATATATATATATACACACACATATATATATATATATACTATATATATATATATATATACACACACAAATTATATATATATATATATATACACACATATATATATATATATATATATAACACATATATATTATATATATATATATATATACACATATATATATATATAATATATATATATATATATATATATACACATATACATACATACATACATACATACATACATACATATATATAGGTACAAGGATTAATACAGCGCCTATATATCCACTAAGGTATAGGGTATGTACAAGAATGTGAATGAAGAAATAATAAACAAAATAGTTCTTATGAGTCCTTAAAATGTATATTGTCCGTGGTATATCTCCAACTTAAAGTTGATATGAAGTAATAGATGGTATATAATACCCTTACCAGATATTACCCCAATCTAATGAGGTAAGTATGCCGCACACTGGGGGTATATGTAGATAGTTGGATCTCCTCCTTGTATCCAGATGAGATGCCTATTTCGGTTTTCATTAGCCTCCTGGAGTATGCAGGGATGTGTTTCTGATGGTGAAGGTATCCCTTGCGTTTCCTTAGATTAGTGGTTAGCCTCTTGGAGTACTTTTTCTGTCTTGGTAATAAACTTTCTCCGGCGTAAGGATACCCAGGGAGACAAGAAAGAATATATAGTGTAATACAGTTTTATTTACAGTTAAGCACAGAAATGCCAATCACATAGCACTCACATTTAACATCCTCAAACAGAATGAGGTATGCATATGGCACATAGGACCTAAATAGGTCCTTCCACGAGTAAATGTCAGTTAAAAGTTCCCCAATCTTTGTTGAAACCTTCGTAAAGAAGTTTCATACAGCTGTTGCTTAATCCAAAGTGAGGTTATACAGACAAGGTATTTTTAAAATAGCGCTAGCGGATTAGATTACAAGGAGGTACAATGTTGTCTAAATACGGTTAAACAAAGAAAACAGTTTTAAAAATGAATATTAAAATATATATTCCCTGACGCAGTTTCAAAGGTTGCTTTCGATAGATCCTTCTTCCTCAGAGGGGTGTGTATAGAGCTGGATCCGTAATCGCTAATTTTGTACGCTTCGGGCGCGGCACGCCCTCTGCGTATGATTGGTCATACGTGCCAGCGTATCGAGACGTAATTCTTACGTCTGTTTCGGCACAGCGTAAGTGCTGTGAATTGTTTAATATGATTGGATACGTTCTGTTTCATATGCCTCGATGTAGTTGTATGCTGATTTGTTGGATTCAGCTGAGGCTTATGGGATATGTAGTAATTCAGTGAGATGAAGTATAAGATATAGTAGAATATAGACATATCAAAATGTATAATATAAGATTGATGTTCCCATAAAGCATTCTTAGGTATTATATTTACACTTTGTAATACGTGGATTCACAGATAATATATTCATCCCTTATACAGTGTCATAATATGATTAATGTGTAATAGATATTATATATATTTGGTTCTTATAGATGGTTGTAGTTTATCTTGGGCTTTTTGTACTTATCCAAGCCCTTAGATCTAACCTGATTTGTTAGACTTTGCTTAGCAATATAGAGCATATATTGTATACATTGGAATGCGATATAAAGTGGAATGCTGTATAATTTACTCTATATTCATTATTGTAATCTTATGGAATAATTATCATAAAAGTATTTTTTAAGGGTAGGAATTGTAATCCAGCCTATTTGGAAGACCTTATACTTAGTCTATATTAAGGTTATCTGTATATTAGTATTATAGTATATAAGTATTCCTTTGTATAGGATATATGCTCTATATTGAAAAGAGTGGTTGGTCAACATGGTACATAAATATTTTGTAGACCAGTATTAGACTGATCTCTACATGTAGGATATATATATATATATATATATAGAAAGCAAATAAAAGAAGCACTCACTGGATTTTCATCAAAAAGTGACCAGCAAATTTAATGTAGTTTGTGACGTTTCGGGACAACAACAGTCCCTTCCTCTGACAAATGAAACACTGGAACAAAAGCTGCCTTAAATAGGCACCCAAATACACTCCCCTCAGGATCAGCCAATCAGGCTGAATAATTACACACACCCATTAAGTGACCAATTAAAAAACATATCCAATTTGTGCATGTGACTGTTATAGCGTTATTGAAAAAAAAAAGGATTAAAAACACATTCCCCTTGGACCCTAATGCTAGTAGTCATGCCCTCTAGTGACAATAAACCATCCTTTGTATTATCAATAGTGTAAATATAATGCAAAAGATCATAACATCGTCTATTATTCAACATCCAATCAAACATTGGATTACAGAAAACTCAACTTGTACTAAATTCCAATTCGTCATTCCTCTTGCTACTGATCCCGCCCCTTGTTACCAGGGACGCGATCAGCTGCAAGTCTATAGCCATCAACCTAAGTTTCAGATCAGCCCCTGATTACTAGGGACCCAGACCTCAGTCTAATTCTAGCTCTTAAAACAAATGCGCATCACCACACACACTAGCGTATCAACTGCTAAATACCTTATTGACTGCGCCTTCATAGAAACTCAGTAGCCGATCGCCTTGTAGAAAATTGACAAGCCTGTAAACAGAAAAATCGTCCAATGGCAAGCTGCCATGTGAAAAATGGGCGTGTCAAAAGGAGCGTGTATGCCTCAGTGGTAGACTATGCTAATGGTCTAACACGTCATCATCCAAAAAGCCAATAGCAAGAAGCCACGACGAAAATAGGCGTATACATAAAGCTTGCCTGTCACTAACGTAAATACCCTGACAATCCGATGTACCGCAGTCTCAAAACACAAACAAAAAACAAAAATAAAAGTGAAAACCAAAAAAACCAAAATGTGCCAAAGTATAAACCCTCTGTATACCGGCAACCGTGTCAATATAGCGAATCGCAATGTTTTAATTTTCGAGATGCACCTAAAGCAGAAGCAAAAAATCGGCTACATCCAGTGTGACATACCCTCAGGTGCCCATAACTAAACACGGATTTATTTCTGGACCACCTATTTGGTGTCCGCATGTTAAGTATGTTATTCTTGAATATCAGTGAAACCAATTTAGCAATCGCTAAAGTCCAGCCCTGCCAGGGCGTGTTTATTAATTTCTAGTGCCTAAAAAATGAGCCCATTGCTCAAATCCTAACGTGAAATGTTATCACTTAAAAATTATACAATACCCGTCTGGGAAAAAAGAGGACTGAAAAAATCCAAACATTTATTTGAAAAATATTAACACTTGTGTCTAAATAAGTGCATAAACCTAGATAGTAAATAAAAATAAAAAATAAAAATAAAAATAAAAATAAAACCTATACCCACACCTGTTGACCTCACCAGGTCTTTGCCCCAATCTCGGGCATCCAACTGTACCCTCAAAGGGAAACACGGAGGTGGGAGGGAGGGGACAGACAAAAAGGGGGCTACATCTTGTAGGGCATGAAAAAACTGCAGAAGGATCCAATAGGAATCGTGTAACCACTCCGTTGGAGTGATACACCACAGTGACAATACAAAAACAGTTAAAAACAAAAAATTGGCACGTGGAGAACTGACAGAGAACAAATAATATTCTGTTGAAAAATGATAAACATGATCATAAAAAAGATGGTCATAAAAAACAGATCATAAAGGAAGCAATTATCCAAGAAAAATTAAATATATTACAACGGATTATCATGGACTCTCACCAAAGCAGGGAATCACATAGGGATTCCTAAGTAATCAAAAATAAAAATAAAAATGAAAAGTATAAAATATAAACAAGCCAAAAAGTGTAAGTCAAAAATGAAATTCAAAATCAATAAAAATTACAAATTTTAAAAAAATGATACTAATGATAACCAAAAACTGAAAATATATGCTTAGAGTCAAAAAAACAGGCCAAAACTTATAACTATAAAATATATAGTGCAAAAATTAAAACAGAAAAATTGCATTACTGATAATGGACTCATGGACTCTCATATATGTAACAGTGGGATATCATGGACTCTCATAGAAGCATAGAATCTCTTATGGATTCCTAAAGAATAAAAAATCCAAAAAAATTAAAATTAAAAAAAGGAGGATCAAAAAGTCAAAATCAAAGTTCACAGAAAACATTGCCATCCAGTGTGGGTATTGAGTCCTCTAGGGTGTATAGTCCCCAATTCATAGATCCATCTTGTTTCCTTGCGTAATAGGAGATTACCCCTATTGCCTCCTCTCCTAAGGACTGGTACATGGTCAATGAGTCTAAATCTCAAGTCATTGACTGAATGCCCCGCCTCCAGAAAGTGTCTCGCCACCGGTTGGTCCGCCTTTCCATTCCGTATTGCCAGTCTGATACTAGATCTATGATTGGCCATCCTGGTTTTGGCATCATCTGTCGTCTTACCGACATAAAACTTGCCACACGGGCAGTTTAGTAAATACACGACATATTTCGTGGTGCAAGTAAGGAAATATCTGATGTTATAGATTTTGTTACTTTCTGGATGGTGGAACTGGGAGCCGGTGAGCATCCCACTACAGGTCACGCAGCTGATGCATCGATAACAGCCCTTTTTCTTTGTTTTTAACCACGTTTGTGAACCACCATCTGGATTAATGTCGGCCTTTACCAAGATATCCCTAAGGTTTTTGCCCCGTCTGAAGCCTATTCTTGGTGGTTTCCAATCTTTGAATGGTAAGGTGTTGTCTGCTTCTATTAGTTTCCATTCTTCCTTGACCATTCTCGTTAGTGGTACTACTCCAGGGGAATATGTGGTCACAAAAGTCAATTGATTGATGTTATCAGATGATATACTAGCCGTTATGTCTCCCATGTTTAATGCTTGAGTCTTCATATCTCTTAACTCATTTGCTTTATATCCCCTCTGGATAAAACGTTTTGTCATCTCCTGTAGTTGTTGTTCGCATGTTGTTTCATCCGTGTTGTTTCTAATTACACGTTGGTATTGAGCCTTAGGAATGTTGCGGATAAGGCTAGGTTGATGGCAGCTTTTTGCATGTAATAATGAATTCCGGTCAGTTTCTTTACGGAATAGCGTAGTTCCCAATCTGTCTTCTACTTTGAACACTCTCACGTCGTGGTAGTCCACACTATTGTTGTTAACTGTGTGTGTAAATTTAATAGGGCTTGCCAATGAATTAAGATGGTTAATCCATTCCAATAGACTGTTCTCACTCTCACTCCATATCAAGAACAGATCGTCAATGTAGCGACAATAGTGCCTGATGCGATTGTCGTCATATACTTTCATCAGGATTGACTCGTGTTGAGCCATAAACAAATTGGCAAAGGATGGGGCCACATTTGACCCCATTGCTGTCCCCGAAATTTGTTTGTAGAATGTAGTATCAAACAAAAAATAGTTCTCTGTTAAGCATAGAGTGAGCAGGCCAACAAGTACTTCTTCAGATGGACCGATATATACCGCTTTTCTTAAGGTCTGTATAACTGCCTTGGTGCCTTCATGGTGGGGAATTACAGTGTATAGGCTTGACACGTCTAGAGTGACCAATAGATCTTGGTCAGTGATGTTCTTTAAATTAGTGATCTTCGTGATGAAATCCTGAGAGTCCCGTATGTACGATGGAGTTAATTTAACAAGAGGTTGTAAATAGAAATCCACAAACTGGGCTAAAGGCTGAAGTAAAGACCCTCTAGCCGAGACAATAGGTCTCCCCGGTGGTTGTTGTGCGTTCTTATGGACCTTAGGTAAGGTGTATAGTAGGGGAATAAGTGGATGTTCCCGACGTAAAAAGTTGTAATCATCTTGTGTGATCAGACCATTATTTTTGTACTCAATCAAAGTTGTGTCAATTCTCCTCTTTAATCTTGAAGTGGGATCCCTATCCAAAGCTAGATAGGTATTTGTATCTCTCAACTGGCTGAGAATCTCGGATTTGTAGTATGACACGTCCATGATCACAATAGCCCCACCCTTATCAGCAGGGCGAATCACGATTGAAGAATCTTCACTTAAGGATTTAAGGGCCAATCTCTCGTCTTTTGTTAGATTGTCTCTTATTGACATGTCTGGTCTTTCTTTGATGTTGTTAGAAAGAAAACCAGTGAAGGTGCTGATAGTAGGGTTATTTGAGGATGGATCAAAAGACCCTTTTGCTCTAAAGTCACTCCTTTGTTCTGAATTGGTATTGAAATATTCCTTTAGTCTAAGATTTCTGCTGAACCTCTGCACATCAATATACAGATCAAATTCATTGGTTTTCACCGAGGGCACAAAAGATAAGCCTTTATTTAACAAATTAATTTCAGTCTCAGATAGTGTACGTGAACTGATGTTAAATACAATATTATCTATGCTCTCCGTTGTTGGTGGTGTCGGCGGGCAATGCCCCCCCCGCCTCGTGTGTGGCCTCCGCCTCTTCCTAAAAAACGATGTGCAGATGGATGTCCCGCCAATGGAGGTAATGCTGCTGCACCTGAGTTAGAGGACTCCCAATGTCCCCTATTGCCTCTTGATCTCGTAGTAACGCCCCTATTGGAGCCAACCGTATCCTCAATTTGAGTCTCAGTTCCTGAGCTATCTCCAGAGCTCGTATCTACCGTGGCTATGGACTTTTTGGTAAACCGCCGGTCCCTCCTTGGCCTGTGTGGTCTCCTATCCTCTGGTGCTACCATCCATCTATAGATAGATTTGTAGGAATAATCTTGTGTGACAGTATGTAATTTTCGGTTTTTAAAGGCAATAAGATCTTGTTTATAGGTCTTGATCTGGAGGCTTAATTTGTTCAGCCAATTTGTGTTGGTATCAGATTCTAGTAGTCCCTGTTTTTCTCGTTCAAATGTTAATATTTCAATTTTGACTTCTTTCAAGAGGCGACCAACCTCTCTGATGACAAGTAGCATAAGGTCGAATGAACATTTATTTAGAATTTTGCACCAGTTGATGCCTTTGGGGGTCATAGAATCTAATTTGTGGATCCATTGGGTTTCTCTCCGTCTTAAATGTAGTTCTTTACTTACTCCCTCTGGTGGGTCTCTAATGTGTTCGAGTATAGTGCCTCTTAAACATGAAGGATTAGAATCATGTGTCAAGCGGAAGTGATTCGAAACGCTATGTTTTTTTAAACCACTTTCTATATTTCTAATATGTTCTAGATGTCTGGTTTTGTAGGGTCTAGTGGTGCGCCCTACATATTGAAGCTTACATTCGCATTCGATAAGGTACACCACATATTCTGTTTTACAGTTTGTGATAGAATCGAATTCCCAGCTTTTGTTGTTTGAAGATGAGGTGATTAGCGTTTCGAATCACTTCCGCTTGACACATGATTCTAATCCTTCATGTTTAAGAGGCACTATACTCGAACACATTAGAGACCCACCAGAGGGAGTAAGTAGAGAACTAGATTTAAGACGGAGAGAAACCCAATGGATCCACAAATTAGATTCTATGACCCCCAAAGGTCTTAATAAGGACATAGATATAGCAGCCTTCTTGATCCAGTAGGCCTCACACATATAAGCTCCCCAAGTATACAAAGACCTCTGAACGATAGAAGAAAACTATCTACACCTATCTATATCTTAAAAGGCTAAGACCAATCTGACCATAGCATATTACTATACACTCTACACCAGTTGTTAACAGATTTCAAGACATTCTAACTATATACCTCTAGATCGATATATACTAATTGTTCTGAGACCTAATGATAGGATAATTATGTAAAGATGGAATTGTGTGTATATATATATATATATATATATATATATATATATATATACTGCCTACATGTAGAGACCAGTCTAATACTGGTCTACAAAATATTTATGTACCATGTTGACCACCACTCTTTTCAATATAGAGCATATATCCTATACAAAGGAATACTTATATACTATATACTAATATACAGATAACCTTAATATAGACTAAGTGTAAGTCTTCCAAATAGGCTGGATTACAATTCCTACCCTTAAAAAAACATAATTTATGCTTACCTGATAAATTCCTTTCTTCTGTTGTGTGATCAGTCCACGGGTCATCATTACTTCTGGGATATAACTCCTCCCCAACAGGAAATGCAAGAGGATTCACCCAGCAGAGCTGCATATAGCTCCTCCCCTCTACGTCACTCCCAGTCATTCGACCAAGAATCAACGAGAAAGGAGAACCAAGGGTGAAGTGGTGACTGGAGTATAATTTAAAAGATATTTACCTGCCTTAAAAAACAGGGCGGGCCGTGGACTGATCACACAACAGAAGAAAGGAATTTATCAGGTAAGCATAAATTATGTTTTCTTCTGTTATGTGTGATCAGTCCACGGGTCATCATTACTTCTGGGATACCAATACCAAAGCAAAAGTACACGGATGACGGGAGGGATAGGCAGTCTCATTATACAGAAGGAACCACTGCCTGAAGAACCTTTCTCCCAAAAATAGCCTCCGAAGAAGCAAAAGTGTCAAATTTGTAAAATTTGGAAAAAGTATGAAGCGAAGACCAAGTTGCAGCCTTGCAAATCTGTTCAACAGAGGCCTCATTCTTAAAGGCCCAAGTGGAAGCCACAGCTCTAGTAGAATGGGCTGTAATTCTTTCAGGAGGCTGCTGTCCAGCAGTCTCATAGGCTAAACGAATTATGCTACGAAGCCAAAAGGAGAGAGAGGTAGCCGAAGCCTTATGACCTCTCCTCTGACCAGAGTACACGACAAACAGGGAAGACGTTTGTCGAAAATCCTTAGTTGCCTGCAAATAGAACTTGAGGGCACGAACTACATCCAGATTGTGTAGAAGACGTTCCTTCTTTGAAGAAGGATTTGGGCATAAAGAAGGAACAACAATCTCTTGATTGATGTTCCTGTTAGTGACTACCTTAGGTAAGAACCCAGGTTTAGTACGCAGAACTACCTTATCTGAATGAAAAATCAAATAAGGAGAATCACAATGTAAAGCTGATAACTCAGAGACTCTCCGAGCCGAAGAAATAGCCATTAAAAATAACACTTTCCAAGATAACAACTTTATATCAATGGAATGAAGGGGTTCAAACGGAACTCCTTGTAGAACGTTAAGAACAAGGTTTAAACTCCATGGCGGAGCAACAGTTTTAAACACAGGCTTGATTCTAGCTAAAGCCTGACAAAAGGCCTGGACGTCTGGATTTTCTGACAGACGCCTGTGCAACAAGATGGACAGAGCTGAGATCTGTCCCTTTAATGAACTAGCCGATAAACCCTTTTCTAAACCTTCTTGTAGAAAGGACAATATCCTAGGAATCCTAACCTTACTCCAGGAGTAACCTTTGGATTCGCACCAGTATAGGTATTTACGCCATATCTTATGGTAAATCCTTCTGGTAACAGGCTTCCTAGCCTGTATCAGGGTATCAATAACCGACTCAGAAAAACCACGTTTTGATAAAATCAAGCGTTCAATTTCCAAGCAGTCAGCTTCAGAGAAGTTAGATTTTGATGTTTGAATGGACCCTGTATCAGAAGGTCCTGTCTTAGAGGTAGAGACCAAGGCGGACAGGATGACATGTCCACTAGATCTGCATACCAAGTCCTGCGTGGCCATGCAGGCGCTATTAGAATCACTGATACTCTCTCCTGTTTGATTTTGGCAATCAATCGAGGAAGCAGCGGGAAGGGTGGAAACACATAAGCCATCCCGAAGTTCCAAGGTGCTGTCAAAGCATCTATCAGAACCGCTCCCGGATCCCTGGATCTGGACCCGTAGCGAGGAAGTTTGGCGTTCTGGCGAGACGCCATGAGATCTATCTCTGGTTTGCCCCAACGTCGAAGTATTTGGGCAAAGACCTCCGGATGAAGTTCCCACTCCCCCGGATGAAAAGTCTGGCGACTCAAGAAATCCGCCTCCCAGTTCTCCACTCCCGGGATGTGGATTGCTGACAGGTGGCAAGAGTGAGACTCTGCCCAGCGAATTATCTTTGATACTTCCATCATTGCTAGGGAGCTTCTTGTCCCTCCTTGATGGTTGATGTAAGCTACAGTCGTAATGTTGTCCGACTGAAACCTGATGAACCCCCGAGTTTTTAACTGGGGCCAAGCCAGAAGGGCATTGAGAACTGCTCTCAATTCCAGAATGTTTATTGGCAGGAGACTTTCCTCCTGATTCCATTGTCCCTGAGCCTTCAGAGAATTCCAGACAGCGCCCCAACCTAGTAGGCTGGCGTCTGTTGTTACAATTGTCCAGTCCGGTCTGCTGAATGGCATCCCCCTGGACAGATGTGGCCGAGAAAGCCACCATAGAAGAGAGTTTCTGGTCTCTTGATCCAGATTCAGAGTAGGGGACAAGTCTGAGTAATCCCCATTCCACTGACTCAGCATGCACAATTGCAGCGGTCTGAGATGTAGACGTGCAAAGGGTACTATGTCCATTGCTGCTACCATTAAACCGATCACCTCCATGCATTGAGCTACTGACGGGAGTTGAATGGAATGAAGGACACGGCATGCATTTAGAAGCTTTGTTAATCTGTCTTCTGTCAGATAAATCTTCATTTCTACAGAATCTATAAGAGTCCCCAAGAATGGAACTCTTGTGAGAGGAAAGAGAGAACTCTTCTTTTCGTTCACTTTCCATCCATGCGACCTTAGAAATGCCAGAACTAACTCTGTATGAGACTTGGCAGTTTGAAAGCTTGAAGCTTGTATCAGAATGTCGTCTAGGTACGGAGCTACCGAAATTCCTCGCGGTCTTAGTACCGCCAGAAGGGCACACAGAACCTTTGTGAAGATTCTTGGAGCCGTAGCCAATCCGAATGGAAGAGCTACAAACTGGTAATGCCTGTCTAAGAAGGCAAACCTTAGATACCGGTAATGATCTTTGTGAATCGGTATGTGAAGGTAAGCATCCTTTAAATCCACTGTGGTCATGTACTGACCCTTTTGGATCATGGGTAAGATTGTTCGAATAGTTTCCATTTTGAACGATGGAACTCTTAGGAATTTGTTTAGGATCTTTAAATCCAAGATTGGCCTGAAAGTTCCCTCTTTTTTGGGAACCACAAACAGGTTTGAGTAAAACCCTTGTCCTTGTTCCGACCGCGGAACCGGATGGATCACTCCCATTAATAACAGATCTTGTACACAGCGTAGAAACGCTTCTTTCTTTATCTGGTTTGTTGACAACCTTGACAGATGAAATCTCCCTCTTGGGGGAGAGAATTTGAAGTCTAGAAGGTATCCCTGAGATATGATCTCTAGCGTCCAGGGATCCTGAACATCTCTTGCCCAAGCCTGGGCGAAGAGAGAGAGTCTGCCCCCCACTAGATCCGGTCCCGGATCGGGGGCCCTCGGTTCATGCTGTCTTAGGGGCAGCAGCAGGTTTCCTGGCCTGCTTGCCCTTGTTCCAGGACTGGTTAGGTTTCCAGCCTTGTCTGTAACGAGCAACAGCTCCTTCCTGTTTTGGTGCAGTGGAAGTTGGTGCTGCTCCTGCTTTGAAATTCCGAAAGGGACGAAAATTAGACTGTCTAGCCTTAGCTTTGGCTTTGTCTTGAGGCAGGGCGTGGCCCTTACCTCCTGTAATGTCAGCGATAATTTCTTTCAAACCGGGCCCAAATAAAGTTTGCCCCTTGAAAGGTATATTAAGTAATTTGGATTTAGAAGTTACATCAGCTGACCAGGATTTTAGCCACAGCGCCCTACGTGCCTGAATGGCGAATCCTGAGTTCTTAGCCGTAAGTTTGGTTAAATGTACTACGGCCTCCGAAATGAATGAATTAGCTAGTTTAAGGACTCTAAGCCTGTCCGTAATGTCGTCCAGCGTAGCTGAACTAAGGTTCTCTTCCAGAGACTCAATCCAAAATGCTGCCGCAGCCGTAATCGGCGCGATGCATGCAAGGGGTTGCAATATAAAACCTTGTTGAACAAACATTTTCTTAAGGTAACCCTCTAATTTTTTATCCATTGGATCTGAAAAAGCACAGCTATCCTCCACCGGGATAGTGGTACGCTTAGCTAAAGTAGAAACTGCTCCCTCCACCTTAGGGACCGTTTGCCATAAGTCCCGTGTGGTGGCGTCTATTGGAAACATCTTTCTAAATATTGGAGGGGGTGAGAACGGCACACCGGGTCTATCCCACTCCTTAGTAACAATTTCAGTTAGTCTCTTAGGTATAGGAAAAACGTCAGTACTCGCCGGTACCGCAAAGTATTTATCCAACCTACACAATTTCTCTGGTATTGCAACAGTGTTACAATCATTAAGAGCCGCTAAAACCTCCCCTAGTAATACACGGAGGTTCTCCAATTTAAATTTAAAATTTGAAATATCTGAATCCAATCTGTTTGGATCAGAACCGTCACCCACAGAATGAAGCTCTCCGTCCTCATGCTCTGCAAGCTGTGACGCAGTATCAGACATGGCCCTAGTATTATCAGCGCACTCTGTTCTCACCCCAGAGTGATCACGCTTGCCTCTTAGTTCTGGTAATTTAGCCAAAACTTCAGTCATAACAGTAGCCATATCTTGTAATGTTATCTGTAATGGCCGCCCAGATGTACTAGGCGCCACAATATCACGCACCTCCCGGGCGGGAGATGCAGGTACTGACACGTGAGGCGAGTTAGTCGGCATAACTCTCCCCTCGCTGTTTGGTAAAATTTGTTCAATTTGTACAGATTGGCTTTTATTTAAAGTAGCATCAATACAGTTAGTACATAAATTTCTATTGGGCTCCACCTTGGCATTGGAACAAATGACACAGGTATCTTCCTCTGAATCAGACATGTTTAACACACTAGCAAATAAACTTGCAACTTGGTTACAATCTTATTTAACAAAAACGTACTGTGCCTCAAAGAAGCACTAAACGATTAAATGACAGTTGAAATAATGAACTGAAAAACAGTTATAGCATCAATCCTTGAAAACAACACAACTTTTAGCAAAGGTTTGTTCCCATTAGTAAAGTAACAATAATTAAATTTGAAACGTAAAAATTACAGAGCAACGTTTTTAATCACAGTCAATATATAAGTCTCACAGCTCTGCTGAGAGAATCTACCTCCCTTCAAAGAAGTTTGAAGACCCCTGAATTCTGTTAGAGATGAACCGGATCATGCAGGAAATACAAGAGTAACTGACTGGAAATTTTTGATGCGTAGCAAAGAGCGCCAAAAAACGGCCCCTCCCCCTCACACACAGCAGTGAGAGAGAAACGAAACTGTCACAATTAAAACAAGCAACTGCCAAGTGGAAAAATAATGCCCAAACATTTATTCACTCAGTACCTCAGAAAATGCAAACGATTCTACATTCCAGCAAAAACGTTTAACATAATAAATACCTATTAAAAGGTTTAATGTACTTTTTACAGAGTAATTCCAGTGAAGTACCATCCCCAGAATACTGAAGTGTAGAGTATACATACATGTCATTATAACGGTATGGCAGGATTTTCTCATCAATTCCATTCAGAAAATAAAAACTGCTACATACCTCAATGCAGATTCATCTGCCCGCTGTCCCCTGATCTGAAGCTTTTACCTCCCTCAGATGGCCGAGAAACAGCAATATGATCTTAACTACTCCGGTTAAAATCATAGTAAAAACTCTGGTAGATTCTTCTTCAAACTCTGCCAGAGAGGTAATAACACGCTCCGGTGCTATTGTAAAATAACAAACTTTTGATTGAAGTTATAAAAACTAAGTATAATCACCATAGTCCTCTCACACATCCTATCTAGTCGTTGGGTGCAAGAGAATGACTGGGAGTGACGTAGAGGGGAGGAGCTATATGCAGCTCTGCTGGGTGAATCCTCTTGCATTTCCTGTTGGGGAGGAGTTATATCCCAGAAGTAATGATGACCCGTGGACTGATCACACATAACAGAAGAAATACTTTTATGATAATTATTCCATAAGATTACAATAATGAATATAGAGTAAATTATACAGCATTCCACTTTATATCGCATTCCAATGTATAGAGTATACAATATATGCTCTATATTGCTAAGCAAAGTCTAACAAATCAGGTTAGATCTAAGGGCTTGGATAAGTACAAAAAGCCCAAGATAAACTACAACCATCTATAAGAACCAAATATATATAATATCTATTACACATTAATCCTATTATGACACTGTATAAGGGATGAATATATTATCTGTGAATCCACGTATTACAAAGTGTAAATATAATGCCTAAGAATGCTTTATGGGAACATCAATCTTATACATTTTGATATGTCTATATTCTACTATATCTTATACTTCATCTCACTGAATTACTATTAGATCGCTATTGAGATCTGCAATATGTAATATGGGGTAGTCTGAAAACTACATATCCCATAATTCTCAGCTGAATCCAACAAATCAGCATACAACAACGTCGAGGCATATGAAACAGAACGTATCCAATCATATTAAATAATTCACAGCACTTACGCTGTGCCGAAACAAACGTAAGAATTACGTCACGATACGCTGGCACGTATGACCAATCATACGCAGAGGGCGTGCCGCCGCCCGAAGCATACAAAATTAGCGATTACGGCCCAGCTCTATACACACCCCTCTGAGGAAGAAGGATCTATCGAAAGCAACCTTTGAAACGCGTCAGGGAATTATTATTTTAATATTCATTTTAAACTGTTCTTTGTTTAACCGTTTTTAGACAACATTGTACCTCCTTGTAGCTAGTCCGCTAGCGCTATTTTAAGAAATACCTTGTACTGTATAACCTAACTTTGGATTAAGCAACAGCTGTATGAAATTTCTTTACGAAGGTTTCAACAAAGATTGGGGAACTTTTAACTGACATTTACTCGTGGAAGGACCTATTTAGGTCCTATGTGCCATATACATACCTCATTCTGTTTGAGGATGTTAAATGTGAGTGCTATGTGAATTGCATTTCTGTGCTTAACTGTAAATAAAACTGTATTACACTATATATTCTTTCTTGTCTCCCTGGGTATCCTTACGCCGGAGAAAGTTTATACCAAGACAGAAAAAGTACTCCAAGAGGCTAACCACTAATCTACAGGAAACGCAAGGGATACATTCACCATCAGAAACACATCCCTGCATACTCCAGGAGGCTAACGAAAACCGAAATAGGCATCTCATCTGGATACAAGGAGGAGATCCAACTATCTACATATACCCCCAGTTGCGGCATACTTACCTCATTAGATTGGGGTAATATCTGGTAAGGGTATTATATACCATCTATTACTTCATATCAACTATAAGTTGGAGATATACCACGGACAATATACATTTTAAGGACTCATAAGAACTATTTTGTTTATTATTTCTTCATTCACATTCTTGTACATACCCTATACCTTAGTGTGGGATTTGTGGGTGTGGTGAGGGGTGTATTTATAGGCATTTTGAGGTTTGGGAAACTTTGCCCCTCCTGGTAGGAATGTATATCCCATACGTCACTAGCTCATGGACTCTTGCTAATTACATGAAAGAAAGTATCCTTGGCTTCTCCCATTCCTGTGAAATAATCTCCATCACACGGTCTGGAACAGGAAACGCTTCCACAGAGGAAGGAACATCATAGTATTTATTAAGTTTTTACTAGACTTCTTAGGGTTGACAACACAGAAGTATCAAAGTCGTCCAAAGTAGCCAATACCTGCTTTAACAGTACACGAAGGTGTTCAAGCTTGAAACTGAAGTTTACTTCTTTAGTATCAGATGAAGGAAAAATACTTCCCGAGATTTCACCCTCAGAGGCTACCGACGTATCCTCCTCAGACTTATGAGGGAGGGCAACCGGCGTAGCAGTAGGTGGAGCAGAAACCTTACTATCTGAATGTCTAATTTTCCTCATGCGTTTTTGCATAGGAAAAGAAGATAATGCTGCAGAAGATACCTGTGCAGCAAAATCTGCAGGCAAATAAACTCCTCCAGGAAGCTGAGAGGAACTGCAAAGCACTATGTGACACCATAGAGGCTTGGGACGTTTGAGGAGAAAGATGTGGCATTGTGTTAACAGCATCATCCTGAGAGACATTGGGCTCAGAGGGCAACAATTTATCTTTAAATTGAAGTGTTCTAGCTAACCATGCAGCACAGAATTGCTTGGGCAAAACAATTTGTGCCTCAAGGCATATCAAGTCTTTAAATATTAAAATTAATAAGTATAAAGGATACAACAATTGCACTCTCTGGATTTAAACCACAGCAACCTTTAATGTGTGGCATTTCGAGGCATTCGTCTGCCCTTGTCTGATGAAGGGGTGAATGCCCCGAAACGTCACACATTAAAGGTTGCTGTGCTTTAAATCCAGAGAGTGCAATTATTATATCTACATATATCTATATATATCTATATCTCTCTCTCTAAGTGTATTGCTACCGGGGTTTAAAAAGATTATGTTTCTTCATTATGTCATTTTAAATTATTTAAACCCCAAGGAGTACATTTTAACTAATTTCTTTAAAACTTGGCACTTTTGTGTACACTCTCAGCGAATGAGTATACTGAAAAAAGGAAGTTAAATTGACTAACTGTTGGGGGGGGGGGGGGGAATGTGTGACTGCGCTATGGTTGTCTGGCTTCTACATATTTAACAATTTGTATATGCACACACCAGGTAGACAAATTTTGAGGAGCAAGAAACACAAATGAACAGTCTAGTCAAAATGAAACTTTCATGACTCACATCGGGCATGTCATTTTGAACAACTTTCCAATGTACTTTTATCAAATTTGCTTTGTTCTCTTGGTATTCTTAGTTGAAAGATAAACCTAGGTAGGCTCACATGCTAATTTCAAAGACCTTGAAGTCTGACTTATCTGAATGCATTTGACTTTTTTTTCACAGCTGGAGGGCGATAGTTCATGTGTGTCATATAGCTAACATTGTGAGAGGGCACTGATTGGCTAAAACGCAAGTCTATCAAAAGAACTGAAATAAGCGGGCAGTCTGCAAAGGCTTAGATACAAGGTAATTACAGAGGTAAAAAGTATATTGTATAACTGTGCTGGTTATGCATAACTGAAGAATGGGTAATAAAGGGATTAATTATCTTTTTAAACAATACAAATTCTGGAGTAGACCCTTTAATAGCGAAAAATAAAATTCTAGACATTGTAAAGGAATCAAGATATAGAAAAATATACATTATATTTTAAATGAATATAAAATATTTAGTAATAGTATATATTTCAGTTAGTCTTACAATGGAACCCAAAATGTCTAACCACTAAATTTGCAGTCATACAGTTGTATGCAAAAGTTTAGGCACCCCTGACAATTTCCATGATTTTCATTTATAAGTAATTGGGTGTTTGGATCAGCAATTTAATTTTCATCTATCAAATAAGTGAAGGACACAGTAATATTTTAGTAGTGAAATGAGGTTTATTGGATTAACAGAAAAACGTGCAATATGCATCCAAACGAAATTAGACGGGTGCACAAACCCGTCACTGAGCAAATAAAAAATAAAAAAGGGGGGGTAAAAAGAAATGTACCAAACATAAAGGTTAGATTCAATTACTTTTACAAAAAGAGGGGGGAGGGGGTCAAACATTGAACATTAACAAAAATGTAGTTGCAATGATACATATGGAAATACGTTTGTAATTGTTTCATAGTTGGGCACACAGGTTTTTTATAGAAATTATTTGCTATTACACCTCTACTTGTGAGAAATAAATTACCATATATACATACTGTTCCCTAGAGTACAGTAAACCTGATAGCATGCAACTTGTGTCCCGTCTGCCGATTGCTTTGCATATCCAAATGCTTTTTTGTGATAAATTGTAACATTGCTAATGCATACTTTGTTGGCTCTTAATGTCTAATTATATTAAAAAGTGATGTAAATCATCATATTTCATACACTTACAAGCCTCAATCACATCAAACTGTTGAAAATGTCAAGGAAAATAGATGTAAATCTAAGAGGACAGCATGCTCTATTTTATAGCTTTGGAAATGCGTATTATTTAAAATGGTTCAAACTAAAAGAAGATTTCAAATACTGAAAGGTTTCAGAAATAGCTATAAATGACCCTTCAGTTTTAACTATTTTCAAGCTATAGTGCTACTAAAATGATTACACGGTCTGAAATATAAAACAGGCAGACAGACAACCAAAGACAGACTCTACAGGGAGTGCAGAATTATTAGGCAAGTTGTATTTTTGAGGATTAATTTTATTATTGAACAACAACCATGTTCTCAATGAACCCAAAAACTCATTAATATCAAAGCTGAATAGTTTTGGAAGTAGTTTTTAGTTATAGCTATTTTAGGGGGATATCTGTGTGTGCAGGTGACTATTACTGTGCATAATTATTAGGCATCTTAACAAAAAACAAATATATACCCATTTCAATTATTTATTTTTACCAGTGAAACCAATATAGCATCTCAACATTCACAAATATACATTTCTGACATTCAAAAACAAAACAAAAACAAATCAGTGACCAATATAGCCACCTTTCTTTGCAAGGACACTCAAAAGCCTGCCATCCATGGATTCTGTCAGTGTTTTGATCTGTTCACCATCAACATTGCGTGCAGCAGCAACCACAGCCTCCCAGACACTGTTCAGAGAGGTGTGCTGTTTTCCCTCCTTGTAAATCTCACATTTGATGATGGACCACAGGTTCTCAATGGGGTTCAGATCAGGTGAACAAGGAGGCCATGTCATTAGATTTTCTTCTTTTATACCCTTTCTTGCCAGCCACGCTGTGGAGTACTTGGACGCGTGTGATGGAGCATTGTCCTGCATGAAAATCATGTTTTTCTTGAAGGATGCAGACTTCTTCCTGTACCACTGCTTGAAGAAGGTGTCTTCCAGAAACTGGCAGTAGGACTGGGAGTTGAGCTTGACTCCATCCTCAAACCGAAACGGCCCCACAAGCTCATCTTTGACGATACCAGCCCAAACCAGTACTCCACCTCCACCTTGCTGGCGTCTGAGTCGGACTGGAGCTCTCTGCCCTTTACCAATCCAGCCACGGGCCCATCCATCTGGCCCATCAAGACTCACTCTCATTTCATCAGTCCATAAAACCTTAGAAAAATCAGTCTTGAGATATTTCTTGGCCCAGTCTTGACGTTTCAGCATGTGTATCTTGTTCAGTGGTGGTCGTCTTTCAGCCTTTCTTACCTTGGCCATGTCTCTGAGTATTGCACACCTTGTGCTTTTGGGCACTCCAGTGATGTTGCAGCTCTGAAATATGGCCAAACTGGTGGCAAGTGGCATCTTGGCAGCTGCACGCTTGACTTTTCTCAGTTCATGGGCAGTTATTTTGCGCCTTGGTTTTTCCACACGCTTCTTGCGACCCTGTTGACTATTTTGAATGAAACGCTTGATTGTTCGATGATCACGCTTCAGAAGCTTTGCAATTTTAAGAGTGCTGCATCCCTCTGCAAGATATCTCACTATTTTTGACTTTTCTGAGCCTGTCAAGTCCTTCTTTTAACCCATTTTGCCAAAGGAAAGGAAGTTGCCTAATAATTATGCACACCTGATATAGGGTGTTGATGTCATTAGACCACACCCCTTCTCATTACAGAGATGCACATCACCTAATATGCTTAATTGGTAGTAGGCTTTCGAGCCTATACAGCTTGGAGTAAGAAAACATGCATAAAGAGGATGATGTGGTCAAAATACTCATTTGCCTAATAATTCTGCACTCCCTGTATGATATAAATATGTATAATTTAGAGTAGAGAAGGGAGAGGCGCCACAATAGAAACCTTCAAATATATGAAGGGACCTAATAAAGTGGAAGCTGAAAGCATTTTCCACAAACAAAAAAAAATACAAAAACCAAGGGGTCACAATCTAAAAGTGATGGTAAATCATAGCATTTTTGAAATTTGCAGCAAGTTTATGCCTAGCGCCTCCGGCCACCCACAGCGAGGTGACGTTTTCAATCTCTTTGCCAATAGCTGTGCAAGCCGGCTTCATGTTGTATGGATAGTAGGCTATTGGCTAAGAGGACACTTTTGACAAAAAGGAATTTTTCCATGGGCGCTGGAGGCACTCAGCTCAGCATAAACTCGCTACAAATAAAGAACTTGCATCATGAAGTTTTTTTATAATTCATGACTGAAAGTGCCCTTTATTTGTAGCACTGGTAAATAACGATTAAACGCTAGGATTTACCATCACTTTAAGTGAGAGGGTACCAGATTCAGGAAAAAACAGAATTTATGCTTACCTGATAAATTACTTTCTCCAACGGTGTGTCCGGTCCACGGCGTCATCCTTACTTGTGGGATATTCTCTTCCCCAACAGGAAATGGCAAAGAGCCCAGCAAAGCTGGTCACATGATCCCTCCTAGGCTCCGCCTTCCCCAGTCATTCGACCGACGTAAAGGAGGAATATTTGCATAGGAGAAATCATATGATACCGTGGTGACTGTAGTTAGAGAAAATAATTCATCAGACCTGACCAAAAAACCAGGGCGGGCCGTGGACCGGACACACCGTTGGAGAAAGTAATTTATCAGGTAAGCATAAATTCTGTTTTCTCCAACATAGGTGTGTCCGGTCCACGGCGTCATCCTTACTTGTGGGAACCAATACCAAAGCTTTAGGACACGGATGATGGGAGGGAGCAAATCAGGTCACCTAGATGGAAGGCACCACGGTTTGCAAAACCTTTCTCCCAAAAATAGCCTCAGAAGAAGCAAAAGTATCAAATTTGTAAAATTTGGTAAAAGTGTGCAGTGAAGACCAAGTTGCTGCCTTAAATATCTGCTCAACAGAAGCCTCGTTCTTGAAGGCCCATGTGGAAGCCACGGCCCTAGTGGAGTGAGCTGTCATTCTTTCAGGAGGCTGCCGTCCGGCAGTCTCATAAGCCAATCGGATGATGCTTTTAAGCCAAAAAGAGAGAGAGGTAGAAGTTGCTTTTTGACCTCTCCTTTTACCAGAATAAACAACAAACAAGGAAGAAGTTTGTCTGAAATCCTTTGTAGCCTCTAAATAGAATTTTAGAGCACGAACTACATCCAAATTGTGTAACAAACGTTCCTTCTTTGAAACTGGATTCGGACACAAAGAAGGCACGACTATCTCCTGGTTAATATTTTTGTTAGAAACAACTTTCGGAAGAAAACCAGGTTTAGTACGCAAAACCACCTTATCTGCATGGAACACCAGATAAGGAGGAGAACACTGCAGAGCAGATAACTCTGAAACTCTTCTAGCAGAAGAAATTGCAACCAAAAACAAAACTTTCCAAGATAATAACTTGATATCAACGGAATGTAAGGGTTCAAACGGAACCCCCTGAAGAACTGAAAGAACTAAATTGAGACTCCAAGGAGGAGTCAAAGGTTTGTAAACAGGCTTGATTCTAACCAGAGCCTGAACAAAAGCTTGGACATCTGGCACAGCCGCCAGCTTTTTGTGAAGTAAAACAGATAAAGCAGAAATCTGTCCCTTCAAAGAACTTGCAGATAATCCTTTCTCCAAACCCTCTTGAAGAAAAGATAGAATCTTAGGAATTTTTATCTTGTTCCATGGGAATCCTTTAGATTCACACCAACAGATATATTTTTTCCATATTTTATGGTAGATTTTTCTAGTTACAGGCTTTCTAGCCTGAACAAGAGTATCAATGACAGAATCTGAGAACCCTCGCTTTGCTAAAATCAAGCGTTCAATCTCCAAGCAGTCAGTTGGAGTGAGGCCAGATTCGGATGTTCGAACGGACCTTGAACAAGAAGGTCCTGTCTCAAAGGTAGCTTCCATGGTGGAGCCGATGACATATTCACCAGATCTGCATACCAAGTCCTGCGTGGCCACGCAGGAGCTATCAAGATCACCGATACCCTCTCCTGTTTGATCCTGGCTACCAGCCTGGGAATGAGAGGAAACGGTGGGAACACATAAGCTAGGTTGAAGCTCCAAGGTGCTACTAGTGCATCCACTAGAGTCGCCTTGGGATCCCTGGATCTGGACCCGTAGCAAGGAACCTTGAAGTTCTGACGAGACGCCATCAGATCCATGTCTGGAATGCCCCACAATTGAATTATTTGGGCAAAGATTTCCGGATGGAGTTCCCACTCCCCCGGATGAAATGTCTGACGACTCTAAAAATCCGCTTCCCAATTTTCCACTCCTGGGATGTGGATTGAAGACAAGTGGCAGGAGTCTCCGCCCATTGAATTATTTTGGTCACTTCTTCCATCGCCAGGGAACTCCTTGTTCCCCCCTGATGGTTGATATACGCAACAGTCGTCATGTTGTCTGATTGAAACCTTATGAATTTGGCCTTTGCTAGCTGAGGCCAAGCCTTGAGAGCATTGAATATCGCTCTCAGTTCCAGAATATTTATCGGGAGAAGAGATTCTTCCCGAGACCAAAGACCCTGAGCTTTCAGGGGTTCCCAGACCGCGCCCCAGCCCACCAGACTGGCGTCGGTCGTGACAATGACCCACTCTGGTCTGCGGAAGCTCATCCCTTGTGACAGGTTGTCCAGGGTCAGCCACCAACGGAGTGAATCTCTGGTCCTCTGATCTACTTGTATCGTCGGAGACAAGTCTGTATAATCCCCATTCCACTGACTGAGCATGCACAGTTGTAATGGTCTTAGATGAATTCGCGCAAAAGGAACTATGTCCATTGCCGCGACCATCAAACCTATTACTTCCATGCACTGCGCTATGGAAGGAAGAAGAACAGAATGAAGAACTTGACAAGAGCTTAGAAGTTTTGATTTTCTGGCCTCTGTCAGAAAAATCCTCATTTCTACGGAGTCTATTATTGTTCCCAAGAAGGGAACTCTTGTTGACGGGGGATAGAGAACTTTTTTCTACGTTCACTTTCCACCCGTGAGATCTGAGAAAGGCCAGGACAATGTCCGTATGAGCCTTTGCTTGTGGCAGAGACGACGCTTGAATCAGTATGTCGTCCAAGTAAGGTACTACTGCAATGCCCCTTGGTCTTAGCACCGCTAGAAGGGACCCTAGTACCTTTGTGAAAATTCTTGGAGCAGTGGCTAATCCGAATGGAAGTGCCACAAACTGGTAATGCTTGTCCAGAAAGGCGAACCTTAGGAACCGATGATGTTCCTTGTGGATAGGAATATGTAGATACGCATCCTTTAAATCCACCGTGGTCATGAATTGACCTTCCTGGATGGTAGGAAGAATTGTCCGAATGGTTTCCATTTTGAACGATGGAACCTTGAGAAATTTGTTTAGGATCTTGAGATCTAAGATTGGTCTGAATGTTCCCTCTTTTTTGGGAACTATGAACAGATTGGAGTAGAATCCCATCCCTTGTTCTCCTAATGGAACAGGATGAATCACTCCCATTTTTAACAGGTCTTCTACACAATGTAAGAATGCCTGTCTTTTTATGTGGTCTGAAGACAATTGAGACCTGTGGAACCTTCCCCTTGGGGGTAGCTCCTTGAATTCCAGAAGACTATTTCTAGCGCCCAAGGATCCAGAACATCTCTTGCCCAAGCCTGAGCGAAGAGAGAAAGTCTGCCCCCCACCAGATCCGGTCCCGGATCGGGGGCCAACATCTCATGCTGTCTTGGTAGCAGTGGCAGGTTTCTTGGCCTGCTTACCTTTGTTCCAGCCTTGCATTGGCCTCCAGGCTGGCTTGGTTTGAGAAGTATTACCCTCTTGCTTAGAGGATGTAGAACTTGAGGCTGGTCCGTTTCTGCGAAAGGGACGAAAATTTGGTTTATTTTTAGCCTTAAAAGACCTATCCTGAGGAAGGGCGTGGCCCTTACCCCCAGTGATATCTGAAATAATCTCTTTCAAGTCAGGGCCAAACAGCGTTTTCCCCTTGAAAGGTATGTTAAGCAATTTGTTCTTGGAGGACGCATCCGCTGACCAAGACTTTAGCCAAAGCGCTCTGCGCGCCACAATAGCAAACCCTGAATTTTTCGCCGCTAATCTAGCTAATTGCAAAGTGGCGTCTAAAGTAAAAGAGTTAGCCAATTTAAGAGCGTGAACTCTGTCCATAATCTCCTCATAAGAAGAATCTTTATCGAGCGACTTTTCTAGTTCATCGAACCAGAAACACGCTGCTGTAGTGACAGGAACAATGCATGAAATTGGTTGTAGAAGGTAACCTTGCTGAACAAACATCTTTTTAAGCAAACCCTCTAATTTTTTATCCATAGGATCTTTGAAAGCACAACTATCTTCTATAGGGATAGTAGTGCGTTTGTTTAGAGTAGAAACCGCCCCCTCGACCTTGGGGACTGTCTGCCATAAGTCCTTTCTGGGGTCGACCATAGGAAATAATTTCTTAAATATAGGGGGAGGGACAAAAGGTATGCCGGGCCTTTCCCATTCTTTGTTTACAATGTCCGCCACCCGCTTGGGTATAGGAAAAGCTTCGGGGGGCCCCGGGACCTCTAGGAACTTGTCCATCTTACATAATTTCTCTGGAATGACCAAATTGTCACAATCATCCAGAGTAGACAACACCTCCTTAAGCAGAGCGCGGAGATGTTCCAATTTAAATTTGAATGTAATCACATCAGGTTCAGCTTGTTGAGAAATTTTCCCTGAATCTGAAATTTCTCCCTCAGACAAAACCTCCCTGGCCCCCTCAGACTGGTGTAGGGGCATGTCAGAACCATTATCATCAGCGTCCTCATGCTCTTCAGTATTTTCTAAAACAGAGCAGTCGCGCTTTCGCTGATAAGTGGGCATTTTGGCTAAAATGTTTTTGATAGAATTATCCATTACAGCCATTAATTGTTGCATAGTAAGGAGTATTGGCGCACTAGATGTACTAGGGGCCTCCTGTGTGGGCAAGACTGGCGTAGACGAAGGAGGGGATGATGCAGTACCATGCTTACTCCCCTCACTTGAGGAATCATCTTGGGCATCATTTTCTCTAAATTGTTTGTCACATACATCACATCTATTTAAATGAGAAGGAACCTTGGCTTCCTCACATACAGAACATAGTCTATCTGATAGTTCAGACATGTTAAACAGGCATAAACTTGATAACAAAGTACAAAAAACGTTTTAAAATAAAACCGTTACTGTCACTTTAAATTCTAAACTGAACACACTTTATTACTGAATATGTGAAAAAGTATGAAGGAATTGTTCAAAATTCACCAAAATTTCACCACAGTGTCATAAAGCCTTAAAAGTATTGCACACCAAATTTGAAAGCTTTAACTCTTAAAATAACGGAACCGGAGCCGTTTTTATATTTAACCCCTATACAGTCCCTGGTATCTGCTTTGCTGAGACCCAACCAAGCCCAGAGGGGAATACGATACCAAATGACGCCTTCAGTAAGCTTTTTCTATGTATCTGAGCTCCTCACACATGCATCTGCATGCCTTGCTTCCCAAAAACAACTGCGCATTAGTGGCGCGAAAATGAGGCTCTGCCTATGATTAGAGAAGGCCCCCAGTGAAAAAGGTGTCCAATACAGTGCCTGCCGTTTCTTTAACATAATTCCCAAGAATAAAATAACTCCTCAAAGCTATGAACTATTAAAAATGCTTATAAATCAATCGTTTTAGCCCAGAAAAATGTCTACCAGTCTTTAAAGCCCTTGTGAAGCCCTTTATTCTTATTTAATAAAAATGGCTTACCGGATCCCATAGGGAAAATGACAGCTTCCAGCATTACCAAGTCTTGTTAGAAATGTGTCATACCTCAAGCAGCAAAAGTCTGCTCACTGTTTCCCCCAACTGAAGTTAATTCCTCTCAACAGTCCTGTGTGGAAACAGCCATCGATTTTAGTAACGGTTGCTAAAATCATTTTCCTCTTACAAACAGAAATCTTCATCTCTTTTCTGTTTCAGAGTAAATAGTACATACCAGCACTATTTTAAAATAACAAACTCTTGATTGAAGAATAAAAACTACATTTAAACACCAAAAAACTCTGAGCCATCTCCGTGGAGATGTTGCCTGTGCAACGGCAAAGAGAATGACTGGGGAAGGCGGAGCCTAGGAGGGATCATGTGACCAGCTTTGCTGGGCTCTTTGCCATTTCCTGTTGGGGAAGAGAATATCCCACAAGTAAGGATGACGCCGTGGACCGGACACACCTATGTTGGAGAAATGTGAGGAACCATATTTTCATAGAAAGAGTGGTGGTTTCATGGAATAAACTTCCAATAGATGTAGTAAACACAGGAACTGTAAAATAATAAATAAAAAAAAATTGCCTGGGATATGCATAAGGTTATTCTAAGAAAACCTTAAAGGGACAGTCAAGTTCAAAATAAACTTGTTTTTCAAATAGGGCATGTAATTTTAAACAACTTTCCAATTTACTTTTATCAACAATTTTGCTTTGTTCTCTTGGTATTCTAGTTGAAAGCAAACCTAGGAAGGCTCAAATGATGATTTCTAAGCCCTTGAAGGCCGCCTCTATTTTATTTACTTTTCACTGCTGGGGAGAGCAAGCTCATGTAGGCCATATAGATAGCATTGTGATCACGCCCGTGGCTAGTGGCAGACACTGCACTAATTGGCTAAAATGCAAGTCAATAGATAACTAAAAGTCATGTGATTAAGGGCGGTCAGAAGATGCTTAGATACAAGTTAGTCACAGAAGTAAAAAGTGTATTAATATAACAGTGTTGGTTTTGCAAAAAACTGGGGAATGGGTAATAAAGGGATTATCTATCTTTTTAAACAACAAAAATTCTGGTGTTGACTGTCCCTTTAACATGTAATAAGGGTAGACTTGATGGGCCTTTTGGCTCTTATCCTCCATCAAACTCTGTTTCTATGTATGATTTATGCACGGTATCATGGTAAACTCATGAGGAGTAGTTAATGCCTGGAATAGCCGAAGTTGTGTGGTATCTCAGCATTGCCAGAGTTAAAGGGACAGTCTACACCAGAATTTTTATTGTTTTAAAAGATAGATAATCCCTTTATTAACCATTCCCCAGTTTTGCATAACCAACACAGTTATATTAATATACTTTTAACCTCTGTGATTATCTTGCATCTAAGCCTCTGCAAACTGCCCCTTTATTTCAGTTCTTTTGATAGACTTGCAATTTAGCCAATCAGTGCCTGCTCCCAGATAACTTCACGTGCACGAGCACAGTGTTATCTATATGAAACACATGAACTAACACCCTCTAGTGGTGAAAAACTTAAAATGCATTCTGAAAAGAGGTGGCCTTCAAGGTCTAAGAAATTAGCATATGAACCTCCTAGGTTAAAGGGACAGTCTAGGCCAAAATAAACTTTCATGATTCAGATAGAGCATGTCATTTTAAACAATTTTCCAATTTACTTTTATCACCAATTTTGCTTTGTTCTCTTGGTATTCTTACTTGAAAGCTTAACCTAGGAGGTTCATTTAGACAACAGAGGGCGCCGCCAAAACTTAAGAATACGCGGCATACCTGAAAAAATCTTGTCTACACAACTCCTTTCCTATCTACAAAACTTGTTTAAATATCTACTCGAAAAGGAAGGAGAAAACATACACATAGAAAGAGCTCACAGAGCGCTGCGACCCAAGCCACAAGAGACTTCACCTCCCATTGATGTGATCCTATGCTGTCATAAATTTACAGAAAAAGAAAAATATTCTGCAAGCAGCCAGACAAAAATCACCGATACACTTTGGAGAAGACCAATTGCAAATCTATACAGACCTGAGCCCCATAACCTTATCTAAAAGGAGGGAAGCAAGGTACTTAACTTTACATTTACGGGACTTAGGAATACAATACAGATGGGGCTTCCCCTTTTCAATTAGAGTAATGAAAGGAGATAAAATTAATCAATATCGAGGCCCTGAAGACTTAGAACACTTTTGCAAGCAACTAAGTATAGCACAACCCACCCTACCAAGTCTAAACAGCGAAGGTGAGGAAATCAGAAAACAGCAAAAATACAGCACCCAAGCCACAAAGACCAGAATGGTCCACAGCGACAAAGAAAAGAAAAACTTTTACAAAAGGACACACATCTTCAACAAATGCTTTAGGAGATCAGACATGATCGGAGACTAATCCAAGTGAATTAAAATGCTCATCTATATTGTAACCGTTCAAATGAAGAGTAAATCCACTACCCTCCCCTAATTAACATTCAACAGAGATACCTCCTAATTAGAAGACGCCATACAAGCGACATAAGACCTGTGATGGAACTGTTACAAGGCTAAGTAAACTACTATATGGACTTTGATAATTATTAGTTATATAGGCCCAAATTGAGTACTAAGGCTTACCAAACACCTTTATTTTCTTTCCCCCTAATCTCTACATTCTCGCTCACTAGTTAGTAGAATGAGAAACCTTTTTTTCTATGTAGAGGAAGAATAAGTTCTATAAGTTTGTTTTTCTATTGAGTTAATATTGTTTATTTACTTTTCTTAATCACTCTATGTTTAAATATGTGGTTACCAAACGTTCTGATGCTATGTACTAATACGTCTACCTTTTGCAGCTCTGTTACAAGTTATGTTACCCGTCTAGATAATGGTCTGGGCTACTTCCACTCTACCCAGCTGATAAACCATAAAACAGTCACACACATTGTGAACTCCAACCGCCAGGTAAGACCGAGACTTTACAAAGCTTATGACACTATAGAGACTCCACCATGACACCCTTTAAAGTCCATATACTCACGCAGAACGCAAAGGGCCTTAATTCTCCGACTAAGAGAACGGTGGCGCTACAAAACTTAGCCAATCACACAAACTCAATAATTTTTATACAAGAGACCCATTTTGCTATCGGAGCAGAACCTAGCTTCAGGTCAAGGGACTTTCCTGAGGGATACCATAATGCCTACTCAGTTAAGAAACACGGAGTTAGTATACTTTTTCACAGAAACCAACATTTCCAACTTCATAACAAGGCCACTGACCAGGAGGGCCGATTCTTAATCCTAGTAGGCCTCTTGCAAAACGTACCAGTAACTCTAGTTAATGTATACGCCCCACATAATTCTAAACACAAATTTTTCCAACAACTACATACACTGATAGCAACGCACCAAAAAGGTATTTTAATATTAGGGGGAGATTTTAACACCACTCTGGACCCTACGCTAGACACCTCTTCCAAGACACAAATTTTTCCAACAACTACATACACTGATAGCAACGCACCAAAAAGGTATTTTAATATTAGGGGGAGATTTTAACACCACTCTGGACCCTACGCTAGACACCTCTTCCAAGACACAAATTTTTCCAACAACTACATACACTGATAGCAACGCACCAAAAAGGTATTTTAATATTAGGGGGAGATTTTAACACCACTCTGGACCCTACGCTAGACACCTCTTCCAAGACACTTAGGCCAGGAGGTAGAGCCCCGAATAAGTTGTACCACTGCTTAGAACATTTAGGACTCATTGATGGATGGAGAGTGCAACACCCCAAGCAACGTAATTACACCTTCTATTCCCATCCCTGGTCGACATACACAAGAATTGACTACTTATTTATAGATAGGAATCACCTATCTATTCTAGCAGACTCAAATATCCACTCAACCCCATGGTCAGACCATTCGGCAGTTAGCCTATATCTCCAGTGGCCAGACAAACCAGTAACACCATACATTTGGAAATTGGATGAATCCTTACTACACTACCCTGACACACAAGAAACTATTTGTACATCTCTGACAGAATACTTCCAATTCAATAGTAATACAGAAACGCAATCAATTTGTCCCAAGAAGGGAGGCAAGGGACAATACCATTAGAGCCCTGACTTTGATGAATTATGTTAAACATAACAAAATACCCGCTGTATTTATAGCCACGGACGCAGAAAAGGCTTTCGACCGCATCAATTGGCAGTTCCTTAGGTCAACATTGGTAGCGGTCGGTATAGGCCCGATAATGTTAGATAGGATTTTTAGTTTATATACACACCCCACAGCGCAAGCGAAGGTAAATGGGATACTGTCCAGCCCCTTCAAAATAAGCAACGGTACTAGGCAGGGGTGCCCCCTGTCCCCCCTACTATTCGTACTCACAATGGAAGTATTGGCATCCCATGTCAGGAACAATCAAAACATTAAAGGGATAGAATTAGGTCAAAATAATTTCAAAATAGCACTTTACACGGACGATGTCCTCTTTACGGTCAGCAACCCCCGACATTCAATAAGGGAAATCATGGTAGAATTAGAAAGATTCGGAAAATTCTCCAATTTCCTGATAAACAACACAAAATCAGAAATTCTAAATATCTCAATGCCCCCAGAAGAGTTTGCATCGCTATCAAAAATAAGCCAGTTAAAATTACAAGAGATGTCCATTAGATATTTAGGTATACAGTTAACCTCGGACATGAAAGCATTGTTCAAAGACAACTACACAGCTCTCTTACATTCAGTCAAAAGAGACTTGGACACATGGTCGAGTAAACCTATTTCATGGTGGGGACGTACCCAATGCATAAAGATGACATTGCCCAGAATCCTATATATACTACAGGCTCTCCCCATAACACTACCAAACTGGTACATTAAACAACTGCAAAACACATAGACTCCTTCATCTGGAGGAAGAGTAGACCGAGAATACAGAAGAACACCCTATACAGGCCCAGACTACGAGGAGGATTGGGTCTTCCTTGTGTCCCGACATATCTGGAGGCTTTGATTCTCCAAAGAATATTAGACTGGCACTGCGCAGGTAGCCACAAAGCTTGGATTGCTATAGACTCACAGATATTAAAGGTACCATCGGTAGGTGCTCTATGCTGGGTCCCCAAAACCTTATGCCCCCCTCAATGTAAAGTACTTACAATACACAAGCACTTTTTTGAATCTTGGGACAGAATAGTATCGCATAACAAACTCATTACAGGAACCAGATCTTCCCTTTTCCCAATACCACATAACGCAGAATTAATAGGAGGATTGGACGATAATTACCAGAGAGCGACAGAGTGGTCGTACACCACCCCACTAGCCCACTTTATTAAAGATGGTAAACTCCAACGTAGTGACCAATTGACAGACATAGCGTCAGGTACTTACTCTTCATGGCTCAAACATATGCAATTATCTCACTTAATCTCTACATCTCCACACAAAGCCGACTTTCTTAGAACACCTACACCCTTTGAAAAGATTTGTTTACAAGGTGACACACTCCCACACTCATTATCAAAAATGTGTGCCATGGTTCAGCTATCACAGTACAAATCCCTGCCACCTTACACTACAAAATGGCAGGGAGAATTAAATACCGAGTTTTCAGAAGACGAATGGGAACAAATGTTCCGCAACACATAAAGGTCATCAACCTCTCCCAAGATATTAGAGCTAAACTTTAAAATTATTTTAAGATGGTATCTGACCCCCACACGAATCCATTCTATATACCCTACAGCTAGTACATACTGTTGGAGAGGCTGCGGAATTAGAGGGAGTTACCTACACATGTGGTGGGATTGCCAGAAACTGAGACATATGTGGGACAACATAGAAATTCACTTCCGAAATATTCTTACTAACGACTTCGTACTCACACCCAGCATAGCGCTACTAAATAAAACACCCGACTTCCCCTGTAAACTTAGACGTCATCTATTACAGATAGGTTTAAATGGAGCTAAGTCTTTGATAGCGCTAAAGTGGAAGACCCAAGAATCAATAACAGTCCAATCATGGAAAGATAAGGTTAGTGAATTATTATCCCTAGAAGAATTTGGCCTCCTCAAACAACAAAGACTGACCTTTGCCCACGACCTACTGTTTATATGGGAGGACTCATTACACATCACCCATTCTAAACGAACACTAAATAATACACGGTTCACTGGCCTGGCGGTTGGAGTAGAGGACGAGACACAGACTAGCTAAAGTAGCCTTCTACACAGCTCTTGGTAGACACACTTTCCTTATGTAACTGAGTACACAAATAAGAAGTTAAGCTTGAGTAACCAGTTTGATTGTTTAACTGTTTAATTGTTTGATTAAGTTTTACTGCTGTTATAGTAACGCACAAGAGAGGTTTCTATAATTTCATTTGCTAAATATTTAATTGAAACGGTACTTGAAGAAACAGAATACCTACTTTTGGAATTATGTAATATTACAATGCTTACAAACCTGTATTTTGTTCGGGAGTTGTTCCCAGTTGCAACATTTATTTTTTTGTAAACCGTTTGATATCAATAAATATTGAAACTAAAAAAAATAAAAAATATTAATAATCTAATTCTGTCTTTGGGCTCTAGTATCTGAATTTACAAACCCTTAGATATAAGGTTGTAATGACGTTAGCAACTTATTGTGTGGGGTATTGGTAAATCTGAAGTATTTTCTGTTGAATATAACGAGTTTAATTTGGGTTCCCCTAGACACCCTTATATAAAGTCTGGGGTAGTTGCAGCATAGTAAATCTGGGGTGGTGTAGGCAGGATTTGAGGGTTAATCTGGTGTCCCTTAAAGGAAAGGCTGAGTGCTATTAACCCCTTTATGCCCACACTCTCCCCATAGTCATGGCTGGGCAAATAGGCTTAGCCATCACACGCAGGAGGATTGAACAATTCAAATACATAAAGATAGAAATGTGAAGACATTTTTGAAAACACTTTTATACTTGCTAAATTAAAATGCAAATTAAAATTACACTATAATTTCCATATATTGCCTCAATTCCTTAAAGTCATGGTAAAATTTGACATCTTTTAAAATCAGGTCTGGAATTAAAGCAATATTTTAGATGGATTTTAGATGGACTTTAATTGATCACTTCTAATGAAGAGCCGCTGTAACTTACATTTTAATATTGATGCGCCATTCTAACCCCGCGCTACAGCCGTCCACTTAAAAACTTTTTTGGTGAGCCAAAAATTTGACCTGTCTAATAGGCGCTCTAGTTACAAAAAAAAAAGTTATGTACGACTAGAGCACCAATTGGGGAACAGGTCAAACCGCTCACCAAAAAAATTTAGTTTTAAAGTGGGCGGCCAGAGCAAAGGGGATTAGAATTACACAACTAGATTAAAAAGTAAATTACACAGCATCTTTATTTGAAGTGATCAATTAAATCTGTCTAAAATATTGCTTAGATTCTGGACTTGGTGTTAAAACATGTAACGTTTATCATCTCTAAAAGAAACATGGAAGTCAAAATTAAACTTTCTTGATTCATAAAGAGCATGCAATTTTAAGACTCTTCTCAATTTACTTTCATTTTAACATTTATTTGGGTCCTTTTGCAAACTTGGATATGCTCAGAAGCAGCAGCAGTACACTATTGTAAGCTGATTGGTGGATATACCTCGTTATTGTTTCACCAGATGTGTTATGCAAGGACCCAGGAGGGCATTGCTGCTGGGAAGCCGCTTTTATCTATATGCTTAACCCCTTTGCAGGGGCTAAACACAGTTCTATCTAATTAATAAGGCAACAATAAAACGCATTTCACTTTGTAATGCTGTTCCACATCAGGCTGTTCTCTTCAAACAGCACTGCGCTCTGGCTGTACTGTGTAAGCTTTCCTTAGCTGTTTGAAGAGAAAAGTCAAATACCGAGCAGTACTTCAAAGCAGCAGCTCATTGATTGCTGACTGATTCAGGGATATATTGCAACTCCACTCCCTAGCCTTCCACAGTCTTCAAAGCTGTGTCTCCTGAATGTAAGACGTTCTTGTGAGCAATGCACCTTTTTATTACTACATTTATTTTATATCTTATAATTATGTGCTGATAAACCAAAAACAAAAAGGAAACATTTATTCAAGAGACACTTTAAAAACTTGACAAAATGTATTTTTTTCCCTCTCTGCAATGCAACTTTCAACTGCTGCAATATATTATAAAACTTTCCAAATTGCTTTATTCTATAGTTAATCAACAAACTGCAAATGAGCAGGTGCTTTAGTGTAACGGCACAATTTAAATCATTTAAAAATAATCTGTAGAATTTTTATTTACACAAAAACTTCTCATTGCAGAAAATTAAAAAAAGTTCTACCTCTGGGTGTCCCTTTAAGCAGAAATAACCAGAAAACAAAAGTTTCCCTTTAACAGTGGGATGTACATAAAAACAAAAACTACACCCTTTTTTGTTCTCCATATGAGTATTAAAAAAAAAACCTTCCTGCTGGTCTCAGAGGAGATACACACTTTACTAGAGCAAATTTAACCATATTATGCAAACTAAATATTTTTTAAAACAGACATTCCCCAATATAACCATAAGAAAAGTATGTATTTATACTGAAAAGCAAATGTAGACTAAGAACTGTTCAGGGTAAAAGAAAGATAAAATCTACCACATGAAAATATTTAAAGTGAACAGCATCTTAGTCTGTAACAAATAAATAGTCTTGGCTTTAAATAAATGGTTTTGTAATTGCTGTTGGGAGCATGATAGAACTACCAGAATCTGTTAGCTGTCTGCTAATTCCATACTTTCTGTTTTTATCATACACAGTCCTAGAGGGAAAAGTAATTTATGCACCTACTCTATATCAATCCTCTATTTCACAAGTGAGCAATGACTTTCACATATGACTCAAGTAAACACCACAATGCTAATTAGCTTTCATAACTGCAGTAGGAAATCCACTTTAAAAACACCTGTGGGTAGATTTACAAAAAAAAATAAAAAGAACCAAATTGTATTGTCAAGAATTAAATCTACTTCACAGATCACGTCAGGATACACCAGCTTTAGTTCATTACCGAGGATCAAATAACGTTTTCAATGAATAAATGATACATGAAACATCTACTATTAAAAAGCAAATTTGCCTGAGAAGTATCATCATTTTGTGAGTATACAGAAATGATATCAGTGCAGAGTGGATATTAGTTAACCAATCAACACTCCATGATATAAGCATAAATGTGTGCACAGTTATATATAATTTAGAGCTGCACCTCAAAATCATTGAAAACGATAGGTTTGAAAATCTTTTTGCTTTCCCCGTCCTCCCATGTCACATGGGTAAATGTTGCCTAATGGAAACTGCATATACGTATATGCAGATTTCCTCCTCTACGCATGTCCGACCGCAAGTGGTGACGTCACACGTGACGTAACCGGCAAAACGGGACCGCGCTTCTTTGGTGGAACAGTGCACATCAAAGACTGTGCACTGGTCACCAAATAAGAAAAGCACCTGCATGCTGCCAAAGAGTAAAAAAAAATTAAAGGAGAGACTGATGCAGCTGACATGAAAGGGAACAGCTCCAGCTTTACTGCTGATACACCCAAGCTGCTCCATTTCATGCTGTGCTCGAATACATGCACGCATGGGGGGGGGGGAAGTCACGTAGGCACGCGAGTGCGTGTACATAGAAAATAGCATGCAAATTAACACTAACGATTGGCTGGAAACCGTTGTCAATAGCTATGAGGGAAATCCTCCTTTGGCCAGGGGCGGAGGGACAGCGGTGGCAAAATTGAAAAAGGTGCAATTTTAAACAAAATATTCCATATAGCCAGTTTGTGAGAATGCGCAAAAATTGCACAGATGAAAAAAACTTTTTGAAGGAATCTGAACTCTTAGAAAAGAAATTAATTAGGAAGGGCTATGATGAAGGACTGTTGGCAGAAGCAAAGGAAAGAGCTTTACAAAAAAATTGAAAATATCTTATAGTTGCAAACAAACATCTAATAAAGAACAAAAAGAAGCACCTATTACATTCATCTCAACATATAATGAAGGCTCCAATAAAATCAGAAGCATCCTAAAAAAACATTTTAGGAAGGCAAATAGGGGATCAACCTGAGATAACTTTTAAAAAAGGGAAGAATTTGAAGAATATGTTGGCTCCTAGTAAGATGAAAAGTAAGACAGACAATGGGAAAATGGTTTACAAAATTCAAGTTGGTTATCTGGAATTAAGGGCACTTTAAAATGTGGAAACTCCCAATATAATATAATGTAATATAATATAATGTCAAATGTAATAATGTATAATGTGCAACTGCAAGCATATTAATAGTTAACAAAAATGTGTTAATTCTGATCATTCCCAAGAATTTAATATAAATATTAGTAGTAACTGTCACTCTTCTTTTGTAATGTACCTCCTGGAGTGTGGGTGTGGCCTATTTTATATAGGCCAAAGCAAGAGAAAAATCAAAAGGAGGCTCTAGAAACACATCTATAATATTAAAGAAAAATTTCTCAAACATAGTGTACCTAGACACTATATGGAAGTACATAATTGTGACCCCAGTAGTTTAAGAATCCAGGTGATAGATTGGGTGCCACCAAAAGAGAAAGATAGACTTCTTAAATTTGCGCAAATTAGAAACTTTATGGATTTATAGAATGAAATGTTTAAAACCATTAGGGCTGAATATAAAATCTAGATGTTGCGGCACGTATGTAATATAGAACTATATTGGTTGGTTTTTTAATATATGTTTGGTTTTTATGTTATTATTCCTGAGAGAGAGAGAGAGAGAGAGAGAGAGAGAGAGAGAGAAAGTAACAGATAGGAATCTTTATAATTTTTGTTTAAAGAATGTATGATCTGTTCTGTCTATCTAGGGAAACAATTTTTTATTTTATTGTTTATTAACATTGATGTAGTAATGAATATTTTTAACCTGTATATGTATTTATTGTATTGTATTCTATGAAACTCCCTACATGAAATGAAGGGGTTAATAATTATGTCTCATCAAAGGGGTGTGTAAATCAATTATACTCCTGCAAATTCTATTGGTCCATGGTAACTATAACTGGAACACTCACACAGGTTCACCATACCAGTCCTCTTGAAAAAGCCAGTTCGTAAAATGGAGGAAACGCGTTGAGGTATTGAATATACAATACTGGTGAACTCCAGTTAATCAATATTGCAGGCCATCTGTATTTGGGGTCCAGACATCACCCGGTGGAGTCCCGGTGATCTTTCCGGGCAGATGAGCTCGTTTACATCTTTAAACACTGCTGTTTTTAAATTATCACTTTGTAAGTGCATTATTATATGTGCATGTCTGCTGTCCACTTGTGACTAAAATCACTTGAATCCTGGTTGCGCTCTCTGTTCCCTTCCAATTTTAAACTAAGTTTTCTTTAAAAACACAATTTATGCTTACCTGATAAATTTATTTCTCTTGTGGTGTATCCAGTCCACGGATCATCCATTACTTGTGGGATATTCTCATTCCCAACAGGAAGTTGCAAGAGAAAACCCACAGCAGAGCTGCAATATAGCTCCTCCCCTAACTGTCATAGCCAGTCATTCGACCGAAAACAAGCCGAGAAAGGAGGAACCATAGGGTGCAGTGGTTACTGTAGTTTAAATTTAAAAATCACCTGCCTTAAAATGACAGGGCGGGCCGTGGACTGGATACACCACAAGAGAAATAAATTTATCAGGTAAGCATAAATTGTGTTTTCTCTTGTAAGGTGTATCCAGTCCACGGATCATCCATTACTTGTGGGATACCAATACCAAAGCTAAAGTACACAGATGAAGGGAGGGACAAGGCAGGAACTTAAATGGAAGGAACCACTGCCCGTAAAACCTCTCTCCCAAATATAGCCTCTGAAGAAGCAAAAGTATAAAATTTGCAACATTTTGAAAACGTATGAAGCGAAGACCAAGTCGCCGCCTTGCAAATCTGTTCAAAAGAAGCCTCATTTTTAAAGGCCCAAGTGGAAGCCACAGCTCTAGTGGAATGAGCTGTAATCCTTTCAGGAGGCTGCTGTTCAGCAGTCTCATAGGCCCAGGGACAGAACTTTTTTTCACTTTCTGCGATGAGATTTTTTTAGTAAAATATTTTCAGCAGGTCATTTTTAAATAAAAAAAATTGTAAATTTGTCAGATACACTAAAGCACCAGATCAATTGCAATGTGTTGGTTAACTGGAGAATAAAGCAATATTTAAAGTTGTATAATCTAGTGCAGTAGTTGAAAATTACATTGCAAATTAGCTGCAGACAAAATAAGTAATTGTAAAATGTCTCTTGAATTAATTTGTTTCCTTTTGTCTTAGTCTAACATAGAAATGTAGTAATTAAAAATGTGCATTGCTCATATGAACATCTTACATTCAGAGAAAAACAGCTTTGCAGACTGTGAAAAGCTAGGGAATGAGCTTGCAAAAATCTCAGAGCCAGACAACAATCAATGCACTGCTGCTTTGCAGCACTACTGCATATTTGACTGTTGTCTTCAAACAGCACTTTGCTCTGGATGCAGTGTGTTAAGGAAAAAACATAATTTATGCTTACCTGATAAATTTATTTCTCTTGTAGTGTGTTCAGTCCACGGGTCATCCATTACTTATGGGATATATTCTCCTCCCCAACAGGAAGTTGCAAGAGGATCACCCAAGCAGAACTGCTATATAGCTCCTCCCCTCACATGTCATACCCAGTCATTCGACTGAAACAAGACAAGAAAGGAGAAACCATAGGGTGCAGTGGTGACTGGAGTTGTAATTTAAAATTTAGAACCTGCCTCAAATGGACAGGGCGGGCCGTGGACTGAACACACTACAAGAGAAATAAATTTATCAGGTAAGCATAAATTATGTTTTCTCTTGTTAAGTGTGTTCAGTCCACGGGTCATCCATTACTTATGGGATACCAATACCAAAGCTAAAGTACACGGATGATGGGAGGGACAAGGCAGGAACATTAAACAGAAGGAACCACTGCCTGTAGAACCTTTCTCCCAAAAACAGCCTCCGAAGAAGCAAAAGTGTCAAATTTGGAAAAAGTATGAAGTGAAGACCAAGTTGCAGCCTTGCAAATCTGTTCAACAGAGGCCTCATTCTTAAAGGCCCAGGTGGAAGCCACAGCTCTAGTGGAATGAGCTGTAATTCTTTCAGGAGGCTGCTGTCCAGCAGTCTCATAGGCTAAGCGTATTATGCTACGAAACCAAAAAGAGAGAGAGGTAGCCGAAGCCTTTTGACCTCTCCTCTGTCCAGAGTAAACGACAAACAGAGAAGAAGTTTGTCGAAAATCTTTAGTTGCCTGTAAGTAGAACTTCAGAGCACGGACCACGTCTAGATTATGCAAAAGACGTTCCTTCTTTGAAGAAGGATTAGGACATAAGGATGGAACAACAATCTCTTGATTGAAATTCTTGTTAGAAACAACCTTAGGTAAAAACCCAGGTTTAGTATGCAGGACTACCTTGTCTGAATGAAAGATCAGATAAGGAGAATCACAATGTAAGGCAGATAACTCAGAGACTCTTCGAGCCGAGGAAATAGCCATCAAAAACAGAACTTTCCAAGACAAAAGCTTAATATCAATGGAATGAAGGGGTTCAAACGGAACACCCTGGAGAACTTTAAGAACCAAGTTTAAGCTCCACGGAGGAGCAACAGCTTTAAACACAGGCTTAATCCTAGCCAAAGCCTGACAAAAAGCCTGGACGTCTGGATTCCCTGCCAGACGCTTGTGTAAAAGAATAGACAGAGCAGAAATCTGTCCCTTTAGTGAACTAGCGGATAAGCCCTTTTCTAAACCCTCTTGTAGAAAAGACAATATCCTAGGAATCCTAACCTTACTCCATGAGTAACTCTTGGATTCACACCAATATAAATATTTACGCCATATCTTGTGGTAAATTTTTCTGGTAACAGGTTTCCGAGCCTGTATTAATGTATCAATAACCGAATCCGAAAACCCACGCTTTGATAGAATCAAGCGTTCAATTTCCAAGCAGTCAGCCTCAGAGAAATTAGGTTTGGATGGTTGAAAGGACCCTGAATTAGAAGGTCCTGCCTCAGGGGTAGAGACCATGGTGGACAGGACGACATGTCCACTAGGTCTGCATACCAGGTCCTGCGTGGCCACGCAGGCGCTATCAGAATCACTGATGCTCTCTCCTGTTTGATCCTGGCAATCAGTCGAGGTAGCAACGGAAAAGGTGGAAACACATAAGCTATGTTGAAAACCCAAGGGGCTGCTAGTGCATCTACCAGCACCGCTCCCGGGTCCATGGACCTGGATCCGTAACAAGGAAGCTTGGCGTTCTGGCGAGATGCCATGAGATCCAGATCCGGTTTGCCCCAACGAAGAATTAGTTGGGCAAATACCTCCGGGTGAAGTTCCCACTCCCCCGGATGAAAAGTCTGGCGACTTAAAAAATCCGCCTCCCAGTTCTCCACGCCTGGGATGTAGATCGCTGACAGGTGGCAAGAGTGAGACTCTGCTCAGCGAATTATCTTCGAGACTTCCAACATCGCTAGGGAACTCCTGGTTCCCCCTTGATGATTGATGTAAGCCACAGTCGTGATGTTGTCCGACTGAAATCTGATGAACCTCAGTGTTGCCAACTGAGGCCAAGCTAGAAGAGCATTGAATATTGCCCTTAATTCTAGAATGTTTATTGGGAGGAGTTTCTCCTTCTGAGTCCACGATCCCTGAGCCTTCAGGGAGTTCCAGACTGCTCCCCAGCCAACTAGGCTGGCATCTGTTACAATCGTCCCATCTGGTCTGCGAAAGGACATTCCTTTGGACAGATGAACCCGAGATAACCACCAGAGAAGAGAATCTCTGGTCTCCTGGTCCAGATTTAGCAAAGGGGACAGATCTGAGTAATCCCCGTTCCATTGACTTAGCATGCATAGTTGCAGCGGTCTGAGATGTAGGAGCGCAAATGGCACTATGTCCATTGCCGCGACCATTAAGCCGATCACTTCCATGCACTGAGCTACTGATGGGCTTGGAATGGAGTGAAGGACACGGCAAGCATTGAGAAGTTTTGATAGCCTGGACTCCGTCAGGTAAATCATCATCTCTACAGAATCTATAAGAGTCCCTAGAAAAGGGACCCTTGTGAGTGGTAACAGAGAACTCTTTTCCACGTTCACTTTCCACCCATGCGACCTCAGAAATGCTAGAACTATCTCTGTATGAGACTTTGCATTTTGAAAACTTGACGCTTGTATCAGAATGTCGTCTAGGTACGGAGCCACCGCTATGCCTCGTGGTCTTAGTACCGCCAGAAGAGAGCCCAGAACCTTTGTAAAAATTCTCGGGGCCGTAGCCAACCCGAAGGGAAGCGCTACAAACTGGTAATGCCTGTCTAGAAAGGCAAACCTTAGGTACCGATAATGATCTTTGTGAATCGGTATGTGAAGGTAGGCATCCTTTAAATCCACTGTGGTCATATATTGACCCTCTTGGATCATGGGTAGGATGGACCGATTGGTTTCCATCTTGAACGATGGAACCCTTAGGAATTTGTTTAAGATTTTTAAGTCTAAGATTGGTCTGAAGGTTCCCTCTTTCTTGGGAACCACAAACAGATTTGAATAAAACCCTTGCCCCTGTTCCGTCCGCGGAACTGGGTGGATCACTCCCATCACTAAGAGGTCTTGTACACATTGTAGAAATGCCTCCTTCTTTACTAGGTTTGTTGATAACCTTGACAGATGAAACCTCCCTTGTGGAGGAGAAGTCTTGAAATCCAGAAGGTATCCCTGAGATATAATCTCCAGCGTCCAGGGATCCTGTACATCTCTTGCCCAAGCCTGGTCGAAGAGAGAGAGTCTGCCCCCCACTAGATCCGTTTCCGGAAAGGGGGAGCTGACTTCATGCTGTCTTAGGGGCGGAAGTAGGCTTTCTGGCCTGCTTGCCCTTGTTCCATGACTGGTTGCCTTTCCAACCCTGTCTGTAACGAGCAGTAGTTCCTTCCTGTTTTGGAGCGGAGGAAGTTGATGCTGCTCCTGCCTTGAAATTACGAAAGGCACGAAAATTAGACTGTTTGGCCTTTGATTTGGCCCTGTCCTGAGGAAGGGTGTGGCTCTTACCTCCAGTAATGTCAGCAATAATTTCCTTCAAGCCGGGCCCGAATAAGGTCTGCCCTTTGAAAGGAATGTTTAGTAATTTAGACTTAGAAGTTACATCTGCTGACCAGGATTTAAGCCAAAGCGCTCTGCGCGCCTGTATGGCGAATCCGGAATTTTTAGCCGTAAGTTTGGTTAAATGCACTACGGCATCCGAAACAAACGCATTAGCCAGCTTAAGGGTTCTAATCTTGCTCAGAGACTCATCCAATGGTGCTGTGCGAATCGCCTCTTCCAGAGACTCAAACCAGAATGCCTCTGCAGCAGTGACAGGCGCAATGCATGCAAGAGGCTGTAATATAAAACCTTGTTGAATAAACATTTTCTTAAGATAACCCTCTAATTTTTTATCCATTGGATCTGAGAAAGCACAGCTATCCTCCACCGGGATAGTGGTACGCTTGGCTAAAGTAGAAACTGCTCCCTCCACCTTAGGGACCGTCTGCCATAAGTCTCGTGTGGTGGCGTCTATAGGGAACATTTTTCTAAATATCGGAGGAGGGGAAAAAGGCACACCGGGTCTATCCCACTCCTTACTAATAATCTCTGTAAGCCTCTTTGGTAAAAAAAAACGTCAGTACACACCGGCACCGCGTAGTATTTATCCAGCTTACATAATTTCTCTGGGATTGCCACCGTGTCACAATCATTCAGAGCCGCTAACACCTCCCCTAGCAACACGCGGAGGTTCTCAAGCTTAAATTTAAAATGTGAAATTTCTGAATCCGGTCTCTCCGAATCAGAACCGTCACCCACAGAATGAAGCTCTCCGTCCTCATGTTCTGCAAATTGTGACGCAGTATCAGACATGGCTCTCGTGTCATCGGCGCGCTCTGTCCTTAACCCAGAACTGTCGCGCTTGCCTCTTAACTCGGGCATATTGTATAATACTTCTTTCATAACATTAGCCATATCATGTAAAGTGATATGTAAGGGCCTTGATGTACTTGGCGCCTCAATCTCACGCACCTCCCGAGCGGGAGACGAAGGTACTGACACGTGAGGAGAGTTAGACGGCATAACTGCCCCCTCGTTGTCTGGTGATAATTTTTTAAGCGGTACAGATTGATTTTTCAAAGTAACATCAATACAATTGGTACACATATTTCTATTGGGCTCCACAACGGCTTTTAAACATAATGAACAAGCAGATTCCTCTGTATCAGACATGTTTAAACAGACCAGCAATGAAGCTAGCAAGCTTGGAAAATACTTTCAATAAGTTTGCAAGCAATATAAAAAACGCTCCAGCGCTTTTAAAAAACACAGTTGAGTAACTAAAGAATAATTCAGTTATAGTCAACAATTCTTTAAATGTATTAATTAGCAGAGGATTGCACCCATTAGCAACCGGATGATTAAGCCCTCAGTACCCAAAAAAACGGATATCAAATTAATATAAAACGTTTTTATCACAGTCAAACACACTGTCACAGGTCTGCTGTGACTGATTACCTCCCTCAAAAAACGAATTTTGAAGACCCCTGAGCTCTCTAGAGACGTCCTGGATCAAGGAGGAAGAAGCAGGAAGACTGTACTAGAATTTTAACTGCGCAACAAGGTGCTAAAAAGAGGCCCCTCCCGCTCATTTACAACAGTGGGAGACCTGATATAACGGTTTCTATGCAGAAATATACGTTAGCCATGTGGAAAAAAATTCATGCCCAAAGGATTTATCACCAAAGTACCTCACAAAACGAATAACATGCCAGTAAACGTTTTGAAAATAAACTTCTTTAAATGTCATGCAAAGTTATTACTAAGCCTGCAACCAGTCGCTACCACTGCAGATAAGGCTTAAGCATTATTTCAGTATTAACAGTATTTTCACAGTCAAATTCTAGTCCCTAGAAAATAACTCTACTGTGCATACATTTATCAGCCTGATACCAGTCACTACTACTGCATTTAAGGCTGTACTTACATCATACGGGTAACAGCAGCATTTTCTTAGTCAATTCCATTCCCAGAAAATATTGTACTGCACCTACCTCATTTGCGGTGGACCCCGCATGCTATTCCCATGTTCTGAAGTTACCCCACTCCTCAGAATGTCGAGAACAGCCAGTGGATCTTAGTTACGCCCACTAAGATCATAGAAAACGCAGGCAGTTTCTTCTTCCAAATACTGCCTGAGATAGAAAAAACAGCACACTCCGGTGCCATTTAAAATAAACTTTTGATTGAAGAATAATTAAGTAAAAAACTCCAACTCCTCCCGCGACCTCCTTCTTGGTTGAGGGTTGCAAGAGAATTACTGGGTATGACATGTGAGGGGAGGAGCTATATAGCAGCTCTGCTTGGGTGATCCTCTTGCAACTTCCTGTTGGGGAGGAGAATATATCCCATAAGTAATGGATGACCCGTGGACTGAACACACTTAACAAGAGAAATATATACAATGCAGCTCTGTTTAAAAAGAACAGCCTAATGTGGAGCAGGGCTGAAAAGTTGAAGTGCTAACAGTTCCTGTTCTTTCTGCAGACATGCTCCATTTTCTGCGATGACATCTCAGATCACTCTATGTTCTGCCTTTGGGCTCATAGGCTAAGCGGATTAAGCTTCTTAGCCAAAAAGAAGGAGAGGTTGCCGAAGCCTTTTGATCTCTCCTCTGTCCTGAGAAGACAACAAACCAAGCAGATGTTTGACGAAAATCTTTAGTAGCTTGTAAGTAAAAACTTTAAAGCACGGACCACGTCCAGATTGTGAAACATAAGGATGGAACAACAATCTCTTGATTGATATTCTTGTTAGATACCACCTTAGGTAAAAACCCAGATTTGGTACGCAGGACTACCTTATCCGTATGAAAAATCAGATAAGGAGAATCACATTGTAAGGGCAGATAACTCGGAGACTCTATGAGCCGAGGAAATAGCTACCAAAAAAAAGACTTTCCAAGATAAAAGTTTGATATTTATGGAATGAAGAGGTTCAAACGGAACTTCTTGAAGAACCTTAAGAACCAAGTTTAAGCTCCATGGTGGAGCAACCAGTTTAAACACAGGCTTGATTCTAACTAAAGCCTGACAAAAAGCCTGAACGTCTGGAACATCTGTCAGACGCTTAACTAGCTGACAATCCTTTTTCCAAACCTTCTTGGAGAAAAGATAATATCCAAGGAATCCTGACCTTACTCCATGAGTAACCCTTGGATTCACACAATAAAGATATCTACGCCATACCTTATGGTAAATTTTCCTGGTGACAGGCTTTCGTGCCCGTATTAAGGTATCAATAACTGACTCGGAGAAGCCACGCTTTGATAAAATCAAGCGTTCAATCTCTAGGCAGTCAGCCGCAGAGAAATTAGATTTGGATGGTTGGAAGGACCCTGAAGTAGAAGGTCCTGTCTCAGAGGCAGAGACCATGGTGGAAAGGATGACATGTACCACTAGATCTGCATACCAGGTCCTGCGTGGCCACGCAGGTGCCTATCAGAATCACTGATGCTCTCTCCTGCTTGATCTTGGCAATCAGTCGAGGGAGCAGAGGAAACGGTGGAAAACACATAAGCCAGGTTGAAAGACCAGGGCGCTGCAAGAGCATCTATTAGTGTCGCCTTGGGGATCCCTGGACCTGGATCCGTTACACGGAAGCTTGGCGTTCTGGTTTGCCCCCAAAGATGAATCAGTTGTGCAAATACCTCCGGATGGAGTTCCCACTCTCCCGGATTGAAAAAGTCTGACGACTTAGAAAATCCGCCTCCAGTGCTCTACACCTGGGATATGGATAGCTGATAGGTGGCAAGAGTGAGCCTTCAGGGAGTTCCAGACTGCACCCCAACCTAGGAAGGCTGGCATTTGTTGTTACAATTGTCCAATCTGGCCTGCGAAAGGTCATACCTTTGGACAGATGGACTCGAGATAGCTACTAGGGAAAATAATCCTGGTCTCTTGGTCCAGATTCAGTTGAGGGGGACAAATCTGTGTAATCCCCGCTCCACTGACTGAGCATGCATAGTTGCAGCGGTCTGAGCATTGCCGCTACCATTAAGCCGATTACTTCCATACACTGAGCCACCGAAGGGCGCGGAATGGAATGAAGAACCCGGCAGGAATTTAGAAGCTTTGATAACCTGGACTCCGTCAGGTGAAATTTTAATTTCTATAGAATCTATCAGAGTCCCTAGAAAGGAAACTCTTGTGAGTGGGGATAGAGAACTCTTTTCTCGTTCACTTTCCACCCATGCGACCTCAGAAATGCCGAGTACTACGTCCGTATGAGACTTGGCAATTTGGAAGTTTGATGCCTGTATCAGGATGTCGTCTAAATAAAGGGCTACTGCTATGCCCCGCGGCCTTAGGACCGCCATAAGCGACCCTAGAACCTTTGTAAAGATTCTTGGGGCTGTAGCTAATCCAAAGGGAAGAGCTACAACTGGTAATGCCTGTCTTGAAAGGCAAACCTGAGAAACCGATGATGATCTTTGTGTATCGGAATGTGAAGATAAGCATCCTTTAGATCGACTGTAGTCATATATTGACCCTCCTGGATCAGTGGTAGGATGGTACGAATAGTTTCCATCTTGAACGACGGAACTTTGAGGAATTTGTTTAAGATCTTTAGATCCAAAATTGGTCTGAAGGTTCCCTCTTTTTTGAGAACCACAAACAGATTTGAGTAAAAACCCTGTTCCTGTTCACTCCCATAACTAGGAGGGTCTCGTACACAGTGTAAGAATGCCTCTCTCTTTATCTGGTGTGCAGATAATTGTTAAAGGTGAAATCTCCCTTTTGGGGGGGAAGCTTTGATGTCCAGAAGATATCCCTGGGATATAATTTCCAACGCCCAGGGAACCTGAACATCTCTTGCCCACGCCTGGGCGAAGAGTGAAAGTCTGCCCCCTTCTAGATCCGTTACCGGATAGGGGGCCGTTCCTTCATGCTGTCTTAGAGGCAGCAGCAGACTTTTTTGACCTGCTTACCTTTTTTCCAGGTCTGGTTTGGTCTCCAGACCGTCTTAGATTGAGCAAAAGTTCCCTCTTATTTATTAAGAGGAAGTCGATGCCGTACCTGCCTTGAAGTTTTGAAAGGCACGAAAATTAGACTGTTTGGCCCTAGATTTGGACCTGTCCTGAGGAAGGGCATGACCTTTTCCTCCAGTGATATCAGCAATAATCTCCTTCAAACCAAGCCCGAATAGGGTCTGCCCCTTGAAGGGAGTGTTAAGTAGCTTAGATTTTGAAGTCACGTCAGCTGACCATGATTTAAGCCATAGCGCTCTGCGCGCCTGTATAGCAAAAACAGAATTCTTAGCCGTTAGTTTAGTCAAATGAACAATGGCATCAGAAATAAAAGAATTGGCTAGCTTAAGTGCTCAAAGTTTGCCAAGTATGTCATCCAATGGAGTCGCTACCTGTAAAGCCTCTTCCAGAGACTCAAACCAGTACGCCGCAGCAGCATTGACAGGGGCAATGCATGCAAGGGGCTGTAGGATAAAACCTTGTTGAATAATATTTTCTTAAGGGTAACCTAATTTTTTATCCATTAAATCTAAAAAAGCACAACTGTCCTCGACAGGGATAGTAGTACGCTTTGCTAGAGTAGAAACTGCTCCCTCCACCTTAGGGACTGTCTGCCATAAGTCCCGTGTGGTGGCGTCTATTGGAAACATTTTTCTAAAAATAGGAGGGGAAGAGAACGGCACACCTGGTCTATCCCATTCCTTATTAATAATTTTTGTAAACCTTTTAGGTATTGGAAAAACATCAGTACACACCGGCACTGCAAGTATTTATCCAGTCTACACAATTTATCTGGCACTGCAATGGAATCACAGTCATTCAGAGCAGCTAAAACCTCCCTAAGCAACACGCGGAGGTGTACAAGCTTAAATTTAAATGTAGAAATATTAGAATCAGGTATCTTCCTGAGTCATTAACATCACCCACTGACTGAAGCTCTCTTTCCTCAGCTTCTGCATATTGTGAGGCAGTATCAGACATGGTTCTTAAAGCGTCAGTATGCTCTGCATTTTGTCTCACCCCAGAGATATCTCGCTTACCTCTAAGTTCAGGTAGTCTGGCTAATACCGCTGACAGTGTATTATCCATGACTGCCGCCATGTCTTGTAAAGTAAACGCTATGGGCGCCCTAGATGTACTTGGCGCCATTTGAGCGTGAATCCCTTAAGCGGGAGTCAAAGGGTCTGACACGTGGGGAAAGTTAGTCGGCATAACTTCCCCCTCGTCAGATTCCTCTGGTGATAAAAATTTTTAAAAGACAGAAAATTATCTTTATTGCCTAAAATGAAATCAGTACATTTGGTACACATTCTAAGAGGGGGTTCCACCATGGCTTTTAAACATAATGAACAAGGAGTTTCTTCTATGTCAGACATGTTTATACAGACTAGCAATGAGACTAGCAAGCTTGGAAAACACTTTAAATCAAGTTAACAAGCAAATATAAAAAACGGTACTGTGCCTTTAAGAGAAACAAATTTTGTCAGAATTTGAAAAACAGTGAAAAAATGCAGTAAATCAAACAAAATTTTTACAGTGTATGTAATAGACTAGCAGAGCATTGCACCCACTTGCAAATGGATGATTAACCCCTTAGTTCAAAAAAACGGATCAAAAAAACGAAATAGACGTTTTTTAACAGTCACAACCAACTGCCACAGCAAGCTGTAGCCCTACCTTCCCCAATAAACGACTTTGGAAAGCCTTTGGGGCCCTTTAGAGATGTGAGGGAATCTGGATGTCTTAGTTTGTAATTTTAACTGCACAAAAAAACGTTAAAATAGGCCCCCTCCCACTCATAGTAACACAGTGGAAAGCCTCAGGAAACTGTTTCTAGCAAAATTTAAGCCAGGCCATGTGGAAAAAACTAGGCCCCAATAAAGTTTTAGCCACCAAAGTATATATAAAAACGATTAAACATGCCAGCAAACGTTTTATATTGTAAATATCATAAGGGTATTACCCTGGGAGTAAGCATGATACCAGTCGTTATTAAATCACTGTATTCAGGCTTAACTTACATTAATCCGGTATCAGCAGCATTTTCTAGTGTTTTCCATCTCTAGAAAAAATTATAACTGCACATACCCGATAGCAGAATAAACTGCACGCCATTCTCTCGCTGAAGTTTTACCTCATCTGTGTAATCCCCTCAGACATATGTGAGAACAGCAATGGATCTTAGTTACAACCTGCTAAGATCATAGAAACCTCAGGCAGATTCTTCTTCTATTTACTGCCTGAGATAAAATAGCACAACTCCGGTACTATTTAAAAATAACAAACTTTTGATTGAAGAAAATAAACTAGCTATATTTAACCACTCTCTCTTACAACCTCCTTGCTTGTTGAGAGTTGCAAGAGAATGACTGGCTATGACAGTTAGGGGAGGAGCTATATTGCAGCTCTGCTGTGGGTTTCCTCTTGGGAATGAGAATATCCCACAAGTAATGGATGATCCGTGGACTGGATACACCTTACAAGAGAAAGTATAATTCATTTATATAATTTCTATGCTTCAGATTGATTCTATTTTAGCTTAACTATGCAATGGTACTTTTTTATACTTCAATTCATCATGCATCGACTAGTCCTTTAACTGCATCAGTATGGAACAAATATGAACAATAAAAAGGGCTCAAGTACAGAAAAACTTTTTTAATGGATTTTGATAACAGCTGAAAGCCATTCACAGGATTCTTTATTCCTGCAGCAATATATTTCAATTAATCTAAAACAGACCCAATTTACCCTAAAATCACAGAGGACCAGATATTTACTGTGCCAGGATAACATTACCAAAGGGATATAACTTTACTAATAGTCACCGGTCCCACCAATGCAACCCTAAATATATGAATGAAGAAAAAGAGGGAGACAGTGCCATAAAGAGATTAAAAACAAAATAATAATAAAAAAGTATAAAAATATAAGCTTCACTGACTTGCAAAAAGCGAGCACACAAATAAATGTACAGCTTATTTTTGTGCATGTTTAAGAAGTACATGTAAAGACCATTATGGAATGCAAAACTAAAGAAAATATTGGGAGAAATGAATTCAAGAGGGGTAATGTGTCCCTTACATGGACTGTCTTGAGGTCTAACCTTGCAAGGATGGGTGATGGAGTAGCCAAGGAATCAGGACATCCAGTGACCACCTATAAGAAAACATCTAACATGGAGCAGGAGGCCAGCAGTAGAGAAATGTTTATAGATAGGTCTCCCTTCTCTTTCCTCGCCTTCCTTTTTACCTTCTTTCCCTTTGTTGTGTTGACACTAAATTAGTATGGTGTCATTAAAAACAGAATTTATGTTTACCTGATAAATTACTTTCTCCAACGGTGTGTCCGGTCCACGGCGTCATCCTTACTTGTGGGATATTCTCCTCCCCAACAGGAAATGGCAAAGAGCCCAGCAAAGCTGGTCACATGATCCCTCCTAGGCTCCGCCTTCCCCAGTCATTCGACCGACGTAAAGGAGGAATATTTGCATAGGAGAAACCATATGATACCGTGGTGACTGTAGTTAAAGAAAATAAATTATCAGACCTGATTAAAAAACCAGGGCGGGCCGTGGACCGGACACACCGTTGGAGAAAGTAATTTATCAGGTAAACATAAATTCTGTTTTCTCCAACATAGGTGTGTCCGGTCCACGGCGTCATCCTTACTTGTGGGAACCAATACCAAAGCTTTAGGACACGGATGAAGGGAGGGAGCAAATCAGGTCACCTAGATGGAAGGCACCACGGCTTGCAAAACCTTTCTCCCAAAAACAGCCTCAGAAGAAGCAAAAGTATCAAACTTGTAAAATTTAGTAAAAGTGTGCAGTGAAGACCAAGTCGCTGGCCTTACATATCTGTTCAACAGAAGCCCTCGTTCTTGAAGGCCCATGTGGAAGCCACAGCCTAGTGGAATGAGCTGTGATTCTTTCAGGAGGCTGCCGTCCGGCAGTCTCATAAGCCAATCTGATGATGCTTTTAATCCAAAAAGAGAGAGAGGTAGAAGTTGCTTTTTGACCTCTCCTTTAACCAGAATAAACAACAAACAAGGAAGATGTTTGTCTAAAATCCTTTGTAGCATCTAAATAGAATTTTAGAGCACGAACAACATCCAAATTGTGCAACAAACGTTCCTTCTTTGAAACTGGATTCGGACACAAAGAAGGCACGACTATCTCCTGGTTAATGTTTTTGTTAGAAACAACTTTCGGAAGAAAACCAGGTTTAGTACGTAAAACCACCTTATCTGCATGGAACACCAGATAAGGAGGGGAACACTGCAGAGCAGATAATTCTGAAACTCTTCTAGCAGAAGAAATTGCAACCAAAAACAAAACTTTCCAGATAATAACTTAATATCAACGGAATGTAAGGGTTCAAACGGAACCCCCTGAAGAACTGAAAGAACTAAATTGAGACTCCAAGGAGGAGTCAAAGGTTTGTAAACAGGCTTGATTCTAACCAGAGCCTGAACAAAGGCTTGAACATCTGGCACAGCTGCCAGCTTTTTGTGAAGTAACACAGACAAGGCAGAAATCTGTCCCTTCAAGGAACTAGCAGATAATCCTTTCTCCAAACCTTCTTGAAGAAAGGATAGAATCTTAGGAATTTTTACCTTGTCCCAAGGGAATCCTTTAGATTCACACCAACAGATATATTTTTTCCATATTTTGTGGTAAATTTTTCTAGTTACAGGCTTTCTGGCCTGAACAAGAGTATCAATGACAGAATCTGAGAACCCTCGCTTTGATAAGATCAAGCGTTCAATCTCCAAGCAGTCAGTTGGAGTGAGACCAGATTCGGATGTTCGAACGGACCTTGAACAAGAAGGTCTCGTCTCAAAGGTAGCTTCCATGGTGGAGCCGATGACATATTCACCAGGTCTGCATACCAAGTCCTGCGTGGCCACGCAGGAGCTATCAAGATCACCGATGCTCTCTCCTGATTGATCCTGGCTACCAGCCTGGGGATGAGAGGAAACGGCGGGAATACATAAGCTAGTTTGAAGGTCCAAGGTGCTACTAGTGCATCTACTAGAGTCGCCTTGGGATCCCTGGATCTGGACCCGTAGCAAGGAACCTTGAAGTTCTGACGAGAGGCCATCAGATCCATGTCTGGAATGCCCCACAATTGAGTAATTTGGGCAAAGATTTCCGGATGGAGTTCCCACTCCCCCGGATGAAATGTCTGACGACTCAGAAAATCCGCTTCCCAATTTTCCACTCCTGGGATGTGGATTGCAGACAAGTGGCAGGAGTGAGTCTCCGCCCATTGAATGATTTTGGTCACTTCTTCCATCGCCAGGGAACTCCTTGTTCCCCCCTGATGGTTGATGTACGCAACAGTCGTCATGTTGTCTGATTGAAACCGTATGAACTTGGCCTTTGCTAGCTGAGGCCAAGCCTTGAGAGCATTGAGTATCGCTCTCAGTTCCAGAATATTTATCGGTAGAAGAGATTCTTCCCGAGACCAAAGACCCTGAGCTTTCAGGGGTCCCCAGACCGCGCCCCAGCCCACCAGACTGGCGTCGGTCGTGACAATGACCCACTCTGGTCTGCGGAAGCTCATCCCCTGGACAGGTTGTCCAGGGACAGCCACCAACGGAGTAAATCTCTGGTCCTCTGATTTACTTGTATCGTCGGAGACAAGTCTGTATAGTCCCCATTCCACTGACTGAGCATGCACAGTTGTAATGGTCTTAGATGAATGCGCGCAAAAGGAACTATGTCCATTGCCGCTACCATCAAACCTATTACTTCCATGCACTGCGCTATGGAAGGAAGAGGAACAGAATGAAGTATTTGACAAGAGTTTAGAAGTTTTGATTTTCTGGCCTCTGTCAGAAAAATCCTCATTTCTAAGGAGTCTATTATTGTTCCCAAGAAGGGAACCCTTGTTGACGAAGATGGAGAACTTTTTTCTACGTTCACTTTCCACCCGTGAGATCTGAGAAAGGCCAGGACAATGTCCGTGTGAGCCTTTGCTTGAGGAAGGGACGACGCTTGAATCAGAATGTCGTCCAAGTAAGGTACTACTGCAATGCCCCTTGGCCTTAGCACCGCTAGAAGGGACCCTAGTACCTTTGTGAAAATCCTTGGAGCAGTGGCTAATCCGAACGGAAGTGCCACAAACTGGTAATGCTTGTCCAGGAATGCGAACCTTAGGAACCGATGATGTTCCTTGTGGATAGGAATATGTAGATACGCATCCTTTAAATCCACCGTGGTCATGAATTGACCTTCCTGGATGGAAGGAAGAATTGTTCGAATGGTTTCCATTTTGAACGATGGAACCTTGAGAAACTTGTTTAGGATCTTGAGATCTAAGATCGGTCTGAATGTTCCCTCTTTTTTGGGAACTACGAACAGATTGGAGTAGAACCCCATCCCTTGTTCTCCTAATGGAACAGGATGAATCACTCCCATTTTTAACAGGTCTTCTACACAATGTAAGAATGCCTGTTTTTTTATGTGGTCTGAAGACAATTGAGACCTGTGGAACCTCCCCCTTGGGGGAAGCCCCTTGAATTCCAGAAGATAACCTTGGGAGACTATTTCTAGTGCCCAAGGATCCAGAACATCTCTTGCCCAAGCCTGAGCGAAGAGAGAGAGTCTGCCCCCCACCAGATCCGGGCCCGGATCGGGGGCCAACATCTCATGCTGTCTTGGTAGCAGTGGCAGGTTTCTTGGCCTGCTTTCCTTTGTTCCAGCCTTGCATTGGTCTCCAGGCTGGCTTGGCTTGAGAAGTATTAACCCCTTGCTTAGAGGACGTAGCACTTGGGGCTGGTCCGTTTCTGCGAAAGGGACGAAAATTAGGTTTATTTTTGGCCTTGAAAGACCTATCCTGAGGAAGGGCGTGGCCCTTGCCCCCAGTGATATCAGAGATAATTTCTTTCAAGTCAGGGCCAAACAGCGTTTTCCCCTTGAAAGGAATGTTAAGCAATTTGTTCTTGGAAGACGCATCCGCTGACCAAGATTTTAACCAAAGCGCTCTGCGCGCCACAATAGCAAAACCAGAATTTTTCGCCGCTAACCTAGCCAATTGCAAAGTGGCGTCTAGGGTGAAAGAATTAGCCAATTTGAGAGCACGAATTCTGTCCATAATCTCCTCATAAGAAGAAGAATTATTATTGAGCGCCTTTTCTAGCTCATCGAACCAGAAACACGCGGCTGTAGTGACAGGAACAATGCATGAAATTGGTTGTAGAAGGTAACCTTGCTGAACAAACATCTTTTTAAGCAAACCTAATTTTTTATCCATAGGATCTTTGAAAGCACAACTATCTTCTATGGGTATAGTGGTGCGTTTGTTTAGAGTAGAAACCGCCCCCTCGACCTTGGGGACTGTCTGCCATAAGTCCTTTCTGGGGTCGACCATAGGAAACATTTTTTTAAATATGGGGGGAGGGACGAAAGGTATACCGGGCCTTTCCCATTCTTTATTTACAATGTCCGCCACCCGCTTGGGTATAGGAAAAGCTTCGGGGGGCCCCGGGACCTCTAGGAACTTGTCAATTTTACATAGTTTCTCTGGAATGACCAAATTCTCACAATCATCCAGAGTGGATAACACCTCCTTAAGCAGAGCACGGAGATGTTCCAACTTAAATTTAAATGTAATCACATCAGGTTCAGCTTGTTGAGAAATTTTCCCTGAATCTGAAATTTCTCCCTCAGACAAAACCTCCCTGGCCCCCTCAGACTGGTGTAGGGGCCCTTCAGAACCAATATCATCAGCGTCCTCATGCTCTCCAGTATTTTCTAAAACAGAGCAGTCGCGCTTTCGCTGATAAGTGGGCATTTTGGCTAAAATGTTTTTGATACAATTATCCATTACAGCCGTTAATTGTTGCATAGTAAGGAGTATTGGCGCGCTAGATGTACTAGGGGCCTCCTGTGTGGGCAAGACTGGTGTAGACGAAGGAGGGGATGATGCAGTACCATGCTTACTCCCCTCACTTGAGGAATCATCTTGGGCATCATTTTCTCTAAATTTTGTGTCACATAAATCACATCTATTTAAATGAGAAGGAACCTTGGCTTCCCCACATTCAGAACACAGTCTATCTGGTAGTTCAGACATGTTAAACAGGCAAAAACTTGATAACAAAGTACAAAAAACGTTTTAAAATAAACCGTTACTGTCACTTTAAATTTTAAACTGAACACACTTTATTACTGCAATTGCGAAAAAGTATGAAGGAATTGTTCAAAATTCACCAAAATTTCACCACAGTGTCTTAAAGCCTTAAAAGTATTGCACACCAAATTTGGAAGCTTTAACCCTTAAAATAACGGAACCGGAGCCGTTTTTATATTTAACCCCTTTACAGTCCCTGGTATCTGCTTTGCTGAGACCCAACCAAGCCCAAAGGGGAATACGATACCAAATGACGCCTTCAGAAAGTCTTTTCTATGTATCAGAGCTCCTCACACATGCATCTGCATGTCATGCTTCTCAAAAACAAGTGCGCAATACAGGCGCGAAAATGAGACTCTGCCTATGATTAGGGAAAGCCCCTAGAGAATAAGGTGTCCAATACAGTGCCTGCCGGTTATTTTACATAATTCCCAAGATTAAAATAATTCCTCAAGGCTATGGATATAAATCGATTTAGCCCAGAAAATGTCTACAGTCTTAAAAAGCCCTTGTGAAGCCCTTTTTTTCCTTTCTGTAATAAAAATGGCTTACCGGATCCCATAGGGAAAATGACAGCTTCCAGCATTACATCGTCTTGTTAGAATGTGTCATACCTCAAGCAGCAAAAGTCTGCTCACTGTTCCCCCAACTGAAGTTAATTCCTCTCAACAGTCCTGTGTGGAAACAGCCATCGATTTTAGTAACGGTTGCTAAAATCATTTTCCTCATACAAACAGAAATCTTCATCTCTTTTCTGTTTCAGAGTAAATAGTACATACCAGCACTATTTTCAAATAAACTCTTGATTGAATAATAAAAACTACAGTTAAACACTAAAAAACTCTAAGCCATCTCCGTGGAGATGTTGCCTGTACAACGGCAAAGAGAATGACTGGGGAAGGCGGAGCCTAGGAGGGATCATGTGACCAGCTTTGCTGGGCTCTTTGCCATTTCCTGTTGGGGAGGAGAATATCCCACAAGTAAGGATGACGCCGTGGACCGGACACACCTATGTTGGAGAAATGTTGTACATTCGGCTCAGGATGTGATGATCTGGGCTGCATATAGGGTCCAATCACAAATGACTCACTAGTTGGATTCAACAGACTGTCAATGCTATTCAGCAGAGTGCCAAGATGCAGCCCAGGTCGTGATTTCACCAGTGGGCAGAGCCTGGCAGCCATTTCATAGTGGCCAGAAACAATATTAAAGGGACACTGAACCCAAATTTTTTCTTTCGCGATTCAGATAGAGCATGCAATTTTAAGAAACTTTCTAATTTACTCCTATTATTATTATATTTTTTCTTTATTCTCTTGCTATCTTTATTTTAAAAAGAAGGCATCTAAGTTTTGTTTTTGTTTCAGGACAGCACTTTTTTTAATTGGTGGATGAATTTATCCACTAATCAAGCAAGAACAACCCAGGTTGATCATCAAAAATGGGCCGGCATCTAAACTTACTTTCTTGCATTTCAAATAAAGATACCAAGAGAATTAAGAAAATTTGATATTAGGAGTAAATTAGAAAGTTGCTTAAAATGTCATGCTCTATCTGAATCACGAAAGAAAAAATATTGAGTTCAGTGTCCCTTTAATTTTTATAATAACTTTTACCGTTCCTGCTGCATAAAACCGAAAGGCGTGCAGGAGGCTATTTGCAACTTAATCTAAGGTAAGACATTAAGATGACTAAAGACGTAGATTGGCCCTTTAAGCAATGCTGTCCTGGGCTAGTCATATAACTTTCTAGTTATACTGCTCAATTTAAAAGCACATATTATCCAAGTACTTAAAAGGGACATGAAACCCAAAAAAAATTATTTCACGATTTAGATAGAGAATACAAGTTTATACAACTCTCCAATTCACTTCTATTATTTAATTTGCATCCTCCTCTTGTTACCTGTGCTGAAAGGTTTATCTATGAAAGCTCAGGAGCAGCAAAGAACCTAGGTTCTAGCTGCTGATTGGTGGCTGCATATATACCGATTGTCATTGGCTCACCCATGTGTTCAGTCAGCAACGAGTAGTTCATTGCTGCTCCTTTAACAAAGCATACCAAGGGAATGAAGCAATTTTTGATAATAGAAGTAAACTGGAAAGTTGTTTAAAATTGTATGTTCTATCATGAAAGAAAAATGTGGGTTTCATGTCCCTTTAATATGGTGGTTTATAGGTTTGTTTCTTTCCTATGTTATGGTTCTTTCTTGCTCTACATATTTTTGTATGTGTAAGTTTAACAAAGGCAGATTGTAAAAAGAATAAATAAAAATGTATAAATGCATTGCATGGGACCAAAGGAATGTACATTTGAAGCACACAGTGGCATCATATCAAGCCTGTCTAGCATGCCTCAGTTATATTATTACCAACTGTTCATGCAGCAGAGTAGGCACGACAACCAGCAATACACACACTACATGGGGATTATTCTGTGGGAATTAAAGGGATAGGAAACCCCAACATTTTCTTTCATGATTTGAATAAAACATACAAAATTTTAAACAACTTCCCAAATGACTTCTATTATCAAATGTGCTTAAAGGGACACTAAGGTTAAATTATTTTTTTCATGATTTAGATACAGCATTTAATTTTAAAAACAACTTTCCAATTTACTTCCATTAAAAAAAATGTGCACAGTCTTTTATATTTACAATTTTTGAGTCACCAGATCCTACTGAGCATGTGCAAGAATTCACAGACTATACGTATATGCATTTGTGATTGGCTGATTGCTATCACATGGTACAAGGGGAGTGGAAATATACATAACTTTGAAATTTGTGAAAAAAAAAAAAATCTACTACTCATTTGAAGTTCAGACTAAGTGCTATTGCATTGTCTTGTTATCTTGCATTTGTTGATTATGCAAATCTAATGTGTTGACTTGTCCTTTAACCCCTTAATGACCGCAGCACTTTTCCATTTTCTGTCCGTTTGGGACCAAGGCTATTTTTACATTTTTGCAGTGTTTGTGTTTAGCTGTAATTTTCCTCTTCCTCATTTACTGTACCCACACATATTATATACCGTTTTTCTCGCCATTAAATTGACTTTCAAAAGATACCATAATTTTCATCATATCTTATAATTTACTATAAAAAAACATTATAAAATATGAGGAAAAAATGGAAAAAAAACACATTTTTTCTAACTTTGACCCCCAAAATCTGTTACACATCTACAACCACCAAAAAACACCCATGCTAAATAGTTTCTAAATTTTGTCCTGAGTTTAGAAATACCCAATGTTTACATGTTCTTTGCTTTTTTTTGCAAGTTATAGGGCCATAAATACAAGTAGCACTTTGCTTTTTCCAAACCACTTTTTTTCAAAATTAGCGCTAGTTACATTGGAACACTAATATCTTTCAGGAATCCCTGAATATCCATTGACATGTATATATATTTTTTTTAGAAGACATCCCAAAGTATTGATCTAGGCCCATTTTGGTATATTTCATGCCACCATTTCACCGCCAAATGCGATCAAATAAAAAAAATTGTTCACTTTTTCACAAATATTTTCACAAACTTTAGGTTTCTCACTGAAATTATTTACAAACAACTTATGCAATTATAGCATAAATGGTTGTAAATGCTTCTCTGGGATCCCCTTTGTTCAGAAATAGCAGACATATATGGCTTTGGCTTTGCTTTTTGGTAATTAGAAGGCTGCTAAATGCCCCTGCGCAAAATACGTGTATTATGCCCAGCAGTGAAGGGGTTAATTAGTGAGCATGTAGGGAGCTTCTAGGGTTAATTTTAGCTTTAGTGTAGTGTAGTAGACAACCCCAAGTATTGATCTAGGCCCATTTTGATATATTTCATGCCACCATTTCACCGCCAAATGCGATCAAATTAAAAAAAATTAGTTAATTTTTTTTTTCACAATTTTAGGTTTCTCACTGAAATTATTTACAAACAGCTTGTGCAATTATGGCACAAATGGTTGTAAATGCTTCTCTGGGATGCCCTTTGTTCAGAAATAGCAGACATATATGACTTTGGCGTTGCTTTTTGGTAATTAGAAAGTCGCTAAATGCTGCTGCGCATCACACGTGTATTATGGCTAGCAGTGAAGGGGTTAATTAGGTAGTGTGTAGGGAGCTTGCAGGGTTAATTTTAGCTTTAGTGTAGAGTTCAGCCTCCCACCTGACACATCCCACCCCCTGATCCCTCCCAAACAGCTCCCTTCCCTCCCCCACCCCACTATTGTCCCCGTCATCTTAAGTACTGGCAGAAAGTCTGCCAGTACTAAAATAAAATTTTTTTTTTTTTTTTTTTTAAAGAAAAAAAAAAAAAAAAGCATATTTACATATGCTGTGTTTAGGATCCCCCCTTAGCCCCCAACCTCCCTGATCCCCCCCAAAACAGCTCTCTAAGCCTCCCCCTCTGCCTTATTGGGGGCCATTTTGGGTACTGGCAGCTGTCTGCCAGTACCCAGTTTGCACAATCAAATGTTTATTTTTTTTATTTTTTTTTTATTTTTTCTGTAGTGTAGCTTTCCCCCCCCCCCCCCCACGGACCAACCCCCACCACCTAAATAACGCCTAAGGTTTTTTTAAAAAAAAATTACTGGTCCCACTTTTATTTTGGGACACATTTTTTTCTGTAGTGCAGCGGTCCCCACCCGGTTCCTGCCCCGGCGCACGCCCCCTCGTGCACGTGCGCGCTCCCGCGCGCGCGCCCGGGCTTCCATGCCCACGATCCCGCCCCTCTCCACATGACCAGGGCCATCGATGGCCGCCACCCACCTCCCACACCGGCTCCCACCCACCAACGATACCGGCCATCGATGTCCGGTGCAGAGAGGGCCACAGAGTGGCTCTCTCTGCATCGGATGGCCATCTAAGGTTATTGCAGGATGCCTCCATAATCGAGGCATCACTGCAATAACCAGAAAGCAGCTGGAAGCGAGCAGGATCGCTTCCAGCTGCTTTCCACACCGAGGACGTGCAGGGTACGTCCTCAGGCGTTAACTGCCTTTTTTCTGAGGACGTACCCTGCACGTCCTCGGTCATTAAGGGGTTAATTCTTTTGTTATCCTCTGCTGAAGGAACAGCATTGCACTACTAGCAGCTAGCTGAACACATCTATTTAGAGAATCAGAAGAGACAAATGTGTGCAGGCACCAATCAGCAACTAGCTCCCACTAGTATAGGTCGGATATGTGCGTATTCTTTTTCAACAATGGATACTAAGAGAACAAAGCATAGTTGAAAATAGAAGTGAATTTAAAAGCGTCTTAAAATTACATGCTCTATCTGAATCATGCAAGTTTAATTTTGACTTTCCTATCCCTTTAATAACAGTTTATCTACAGAAGTTTACCAAAGAAAACAGAAAAGCATGCACAAGATACTTATTAAACTATAAAAAATAAAAACGTTTATAATAGTTCCTTTTATATACAATCGACCAACTAAACATTTGACAATAGAGAATACAAAATGTATAGTATTTAAAATGGTTGCATGCAAAAATCTGACTTTTAAATATGCCAAGACTGATTGCGCCTTAAAACACGACATTTATAATACAGAAACTCTAGTCTGCAAAACAATGTTTAGAGAAAGACAATGATTAAACACCTACACTGACTTTCAAATAAGCAGTAGATTTTTTTCTGACATATTTAATTTTTTTCTCAATCGCAGACTAGTACACGTATGCCCTGTGAGCTTGTGCACATTCGCAGTAGGATCTTGTTCCCCGGAAAGTGTGCATATAAAAAGACTACAAAATTTGATAATGGAAGTAAATTGGAAAGTGTCTTAAAAGTGCTGCTCTATCTGAATCATAAAAGTTAATTTTGACTTGAGTGTCCCTTTAACTGAAAATCATTTGTGACAATGGAAATGCTAGAAAACTGTATGGGAACAATGTCTGCTACCTGCATGCATCTTTTCCCCAATTCATGCAGCATGATTAGCAAACGCAGAAAAACAGTGCTCAGTAAGTCCCATGGATGATAAAGATTTCTGGCAATGCTTGTGTATTCTTGTGTGTGGGAAAAAGCACAGACAGAATCAGGTGGGGGAGCTGTGCTCTCTCAATCAGAGCCTGTTACAGACACAAGCCCTGGCATGGTTAATTAGCATCCATCCTTGCAGTGTGAGAGCTAACTAGATAATGCAGAATGATTGCTTTGCACTATTAAAGCACAGAGAGAAGACTGTAAATGAATTAAATCAGAAGAAAAATAAGCACAATGTATTTAAATTAATAAAAAAAAATAGTCATCATAACCCCAACAGGTTATTTTACAAGGTTCTATTTGGTTTTACTGATACATTCACATTTGAAATCTTGATCCAATTATCTAAAAAAAAAATCCCTATATTCTATGTATTAACAAGAGTGGACATTTCATTACAAACCTAAAGTTAAAGGGACATGAACAATTTCAGAATATAACACACACAAATGGCAAACAAGTCATTTCCATGACATATGTCATGTCTAAACAAGAGTTTCAGTCAGACATTGATTTCAATCTAACCTTTGCATTTCTGTAAGGACTTCAGATACAAAATCATATCACCAATGCCCAATGTTTTATTTTATATTAAAAAAAAAAAAAAAAAAAAACATTTGGACAACTTTAAATTACTCTCACACCACAAAATGTGGTGCCTGTTTGTGGAGAATATTTAAAATGCCCAGGGCTAGAAGAGAATTAACACAGATAACTGGCAAGATGTTCTCCATCATGTGAGCGTTCAGCCAGATGCTATATTGAAGCACAAACAATACTAAAGCTAGCTAAACAAACAATATTATGTTCGTTAGCAGCCATCTTAAGTGGCTTCTGAAAAAAAGCAGCCCATAATAAAAAGGACAATACCCTCAAGATGAGACACATACATACATGTATGTATGTATGTATGTATGTATATATACACGTAGACCTCAGTTTACGCCGGGGTTAGGTTCCAGAAGGAATGGTTGTAAATCGAATCCGTTGTAAATTGAAACCCAGTTTATAATATAAGTCAATGGGAAGTGAGGGAGTTAGGTTCCAGGCCAGGCCCCTCTCAAAATTGTCATAAGTAACACCTAATACATTATTTTAAAAGCTTTGAAATGAAGACTTTAAATGCTAGACAGCATTATAAACCTAATAAAATAATCACACAACACAGACTATATAATTAAACTAAGTTAAATGAACAAAAACATTTGCTAAACGGCATTATAAACCTAATAAAATAATCACACAACACAGACTTCACTTGCATTTTTCTGCAAACAGTTCTTTCTATGCATTCCAATCTGGACTGAGTTATAGACAGGAAGATCTTGTTCCTTTGAAATCTGCTCAATAGCTCAGGTCTGGTTAAACTGATTAATTTCAGCTTGCTTTGCTGCAACACAAGCGGACAGCTCCACCTACTGGCTATTTTAATAAATGCACTGCTTTTCAATAGCAGTCCCATGACTGGAAAAAAAGGTTGTTATTCTGAAACGGTGTATATTGAACCGTTGTAAAACGAGGGCCACCTGTATATATTATATCTCTCAACAACAAGAATGGTGCTATGCTGCGAGCGGAAAGATAAAAGGTTATCAATATCTAATATAATCTAATATTATAAAATGCATGTTAATAATAAGTTGATCAAATTAATTAAAACTAAGACTAAAAATACATGTGCAAAAAGAATATTCAACACAAAAACATGTGCAAATAAAATTTTCAGCATAAAAACATAAATGCAAAGATATATAAGATTGCAAAGGATATATAGAGTCTGTAATCCAAAAAAAGGCAGTTAAAACACGATCCCCACTCAGATGTACACTTACTTCAAATGCCCCCAATCCATGAGGTAAGTGTAAGATATACAGTATCGATCAAATAGCTTGGCACCTCCCCGAGTATGGAACTTTGATAGACGGAGCGGTATTCAGTCAAGATTCCGAAAAGGACAGGTCTCCAGCAGTCAGGAATTACTGTCGTATGGCTTGTAATCCCCTCAAAGTACTGTATATGTCAATCTCTCAGTAGTGATATAGAATACAAAACCAGAGAAATAGTTCATAGTGTAACACCGTTTATTAAAACAAAGGCACACAAGTGATCATTAAACTCACATTTAAAAACCTCAAAAAATGAGGTATGTATACATCATTGATTAGAGATTAAGTCCACATACGCCAGCTTGAAAATAGTATGAGCATCAAACGTCAACAGAAAAAGTTCCATATCATGAGCACAAACGCTCAAAAATGCTAATAGGAGACACTCTTAGGAATTTGGCAAGTGACCAAGCTAAGAAATAAATTAAAACAAATCATTACGCGTTTCGAAGGGTACTTATGAATATACTCCTTTCATCAGAGGCATGGGGGAAGCGCTGACCGTAGTCCTTAAATACCGCTACAGATGTCCGATCATCTAGTGGGTGTTGTTTCCGGGTATTCGGATTGTTGCGAGGATCGTCACTGGCGTTAGCATCATTACATTCTTTGAATGACATCAGAGCCAGGAAGTAAACACTGGGGAGATGTCCGTTACTAGGAACGCGAGATCAGCTGTCCATATAAAAGATACTGGATGTCTCGAGTATCCCTCGCAACAATCGGAGTCCACATACTATTTAAAATTAAGAAAGCTAATGCTACCACAATTCCTATACAAACTATGATAGAACATGAGAACCTGTGTTGAAAAAATTATATATATATATATATATATATATATATATATATTATATATATTATATATATATATATATATATATATATATATATATATATATATATATATATATATATATATATATATATATATATATATATAGCATCTGTCATGCAGTAATTTAAAATCCATTAAGATACCCGAGAGGTTATACACTACTTACTTCAAAAATAAGGTCAAAGCTATTTATAGAAACAGTTTACAATCAACTTATAAAAATACACGTAAAGAAGTCAACAAAACTCATATTATGATATATAAAACCCCTAAAAATATTAATACATAAATATTATTGGGTAATAAACGCTATAAACATATGATTAAAATGCATATTATCAAAAACATCATTGTAGCAACACATTAAAAGGATATTATATTCCAATATCTAAAAAATATTTTGTAAAAAGGCTGCAATGTCAATATCCTTATTCAGACACTGGGGCACTCTTGTATTAAAGGAACGTATCCAGTAGGTTTCTGTTCGTCTCAGTAATAATTCTCTGGACAGCTGATCTCGCGTCCCTAGTAACTGAAGTCTCCCCAGTGTTTACTTCCTGGCTCTGACATCATTCAAAGAACGTAATGACGCTAATGCCAGTGACAATCCTCACAACAATCTGGATACCCGGAAACAACACCCACTAGATGATCGGTCATCTGTAGCAGTATTTAAGGACTATGGTCACCGCTTCCCCCATAACTCTGATGAAGGGACTATATGCATAAGTACCCTTCGAAACGCGTAAGGATTTGATTTAATTTGTTAGCTTGGTCACTTACCAAATTCTTAAGAGTGTTTACTATTAGCATTTTTGAGCATTTGTGCTCATAATACGGAACTTTTTCTGTTGACGTTTGATGCTCCTACTATTTTCAAGATGGCGTATGTGGACTTCATCTCTAATCAATGCTGTATACATACCTCATATTGTGAGGTTTTTAAATGTGAGTTTAAATGATCACATGTGTGCCTTTGTTTTAATAAACGGTGTTACACTATGAGCTATTTCTCTGGTTTTGTATTCTATATCACCACTGACAGATTGACCTATATAGTACTTTGAGGGGATTACAAGCCATACGACAGTAATTCCCGACTGCTGGGGACCTGTCCTTTTCGGAATCTTGACTGAACACTGCTCCGTCTATCCAAAGTTCCATACTCTGAGAGGTGCCAAGCTATTTGATCGATACTGTATATCTTACACTTACCTCATATGGATTGGAGGCATTTGAAGTAAGTGTATATCTGAGTGGGTATCGTGTTTGAACTGCCTTTTTGGATTACGGACTCTATATATTCTTTGCAATCTTATATATCTTTGCATTTATGTTTTTATGCTAAACATTTTATTTGCACGTTTTTATGTTGAATATTCTTTTTGCACATGTATTTTTAGTCGAAGTTTTAATTAATTTGATTAACTTATTATTAACATGCATTTTATACTAAACACCATCCTTATTCTTGTTATATTTAGAGAGATTTTGAGGGATCACTTGTATTCTAGGACAGGCAGCTATTTGCTTTTGAGTGTGATATCCAGAAAATAAATATACATATATATACATATACATTATATATATATATATATACACACACACATATATACATATACATACATATACATACACACACATAAAAAAAAATAGGAGCGCCCTATATAACTGTTAAAACAGCGTTAAGTGCAAATTGAACAAATAAAACAATGAAAAAACAGAATTTATGTTTACCTGATAAATTACTTTCTCCAACGGTGTGTCCGGTCCACGGCGTCATCCTTACTTGTGGGATATTCTCTTCCCCAACAGGAAATGGCAAAGAGCCCAGCAAAGCTGGTCACATGATCCCTCCTAGGCTCCGCCTACCCCAGTCATTCGACCGACGTTAAGGAGGAATATTTGCATAGGAGAAACCATATGGTACCGTGGTGACTGTAGTTAAAGAAAATAAATTATCAGACCTGATTAAAAAAACCAGGGCGGGCCGTGGACCGGACACACCGTTGGAGAAAGTAATTTATCAGGTAAACATAAATTCTGTTTTCTCCAACATAGGTGTGTCCGGTCCACGGCGTCATCCTTACTTGTGGGAACCAATACCAAAGCTTTAGGACACGGATGAAGGGAGGGAGCAAATTAGGTCACCTAAATGGAAGGCACCACGGTTTGCAAAACCTTTCTCCCAAAAATAGCCTCAGAAGAAGCAAAAGTATCAAACTTGTAAAATTTGGTAAAAGTGTGCAGTGAAGACCAAGTCGCTGCCCTACATATCTGATCAACAGAAGCCTCGTTCTTGAAGGCCCATGTGGAAGCCACAGCCCTAGTAGAATGAGCTGTGATTCTTTCGGGAGGCTGCCGTCCGGCAGTCTCGTAAGCCAATCTGATGATGCTCTTAATCCAAAAAGAGAGAGAGGTAGAAGTTGCTTTTTGACCTCTCCTTTTACCGGAATAAACAACAAACAAGGAAGATGTTTGTCTAAAATCCTTTGTAGCATCTAAATAGAATTTTAGAGCGCGAACAACATCCAAATTGTGCAACAAACGTTCCTTCTTTGAAACTGGTTTCGGACACAGAGAAGGTACGATAATCTCCTGGTTAATGTTTTTGTTAGAAACAACTTTTGGAAGAAAACCAGGTTTAGTACGTAAAACCACCTTATCTGCATGGAACACCAGATAAGGAGGAGAACACTGCAGAGCAGATAATTCTGAAACTCTTCTAGCAGAAGAAATTGCAACTAAAAACAAAACTTTCCAAGATAATAACTTAATATCAACGGAATGTAAGGGTTCAAACGGAACCCCCTGAAGAACTGAAAGAACTAAATTGAGACTCCAAGGAGGAGTCAAAGGTTTGTAAACAGGCTTAATTCTAACCAGAGCCTGAACAAAGGCTTGAACATCTGGCACAGCTGCCAGCTTTTTGTGAAGTAACACAGACAAGGCAGAAATCTGTCCCTTCAGGGAACTAGCAGATAATCCTTTTTCCAATCCTTCTTGAAGGAAGGATAGAATCTTAGGAATCTTAACCTTGTCCCAAGGGAATCCTTTAGATTCACACCAACAGATATATTTTTTCCAAATTTTGTGGTAAATCTTTCTAGTTACAGGCTTTCTGGCCTGAACAAGAGTATCGATAACAGAATCTGAGAACCCTCGCTTCGATAAGATCAAGCGTTCAATCTCCAAGCAGTCAGCTGGAGTGAAACCAGGTTCGGATGTTCGAACGGACCCTGAACAAGAAGGTCTCGTCTCAAAGGTAGCTTCCAAGGTGGAGCCGATGACATATTCACCAGATCTGCATACCAAGTCCTGCGTGGCCACGCAGGAGCTATCAAGATCACCGACGCCCTCTCCTGATAGATCCTGGCTACCAGCCTGGGGATGAGAGGAAACGGCGGGAACACATAAGCTAGTTTGAAGGTCCAAGGTGCTACTAGTGCATCCACTAGAGCCGCCTTGGGATCCCTGGATCTGGACCCGTAGCAAGGAACTTTGAAGTTCTGACGAGAGGCCATCAGATCCATGTCTGGAATGCCCCACAGCTGAGTGACTTGGGCAAAGATTTCCGGATGGAGTTCCCACTCCCCCGGATGCAATGTCTGACGACTCAGAAAATCCGCTTCCCAATTTTCCACTCCTGGGATGTGGATAGCGGACAGGTGGCAGGAGTGAGACTCCGCCCATAGAATGATTTTGGTCACTTCTTCCATCGCTAGGGAACTCCTTGTTCCCCCCTGATGGTTGATGTACGCAACAGTTGTCATGTTGTCTGATTGAAACCGTATGAACTTGGCCCTCGCTTAGCTGAGGCCAAGCCTTGAGAGCATTGAATATCGCTCTCAGTTCCAGAATATTTATCGGTAGAAGAGATTCTTCCCGAGACCAAAGACCCTGAGCTTTCAGGGATCCCCAGACCGCGCCCCAGCCCATCAGACTGGCGTCGGTCGTGACAATGACCCACTCTGGTCTGCGGAATGTCATCCCTCGTGACAGGTTGTCCAGGGACAGCCACCAACGGAGTGAGTCTCTGGTCCTCTGATTTACTTGTATCTTCGGAGACAAGTCTGTATAATCCCCATTCCACTGACTGAGCATGCACAGTTGTAATGGTCTTAGATGAATGCGCGCAAAAGGAACTATGTCCATTGCCGCTACCATCAACCCGATCACTTCCATGCACTGAGCTATGGAAGGAAGAGGAACGGAATGAAGTATCCGACAAGAGTCTAGAAGTTTTGTTTTTCTGGCCTCTGTCAGAAATATCCTCATTTCTAAGGAGTCTATTATTGTTCCCAAGAAGGGAACCCTGGTTGACGGAGATAGAGAACTCTTTTCCACGTTCACTTTCCATCCGTGAGATCTGAGAAAGGCCAGGACTATGTCCGTGTGAGCCTTTGCTTGAGGAAGGGACGACGCTTGAATCAGAATGTCGTCCAAGTAAGGTACTACAGCAATGCCCCTTGGTCTTAGCACAGCTAGAAGGGACCCTAGTACCTTTGTGAAAATCCTTGGAGCAGTGGCTAATCCGAAAGGAAGCGCCACGAACTGGTAATGCTTGTCCAGGAATGCGAACCTTAGGAACCGATGATGTTCCTTGTGGATAGGAATATGTAGATACGCATCCTTTAAATCCACCGTGGTCATGAATTGACCTTCCTGGATGGAAGGAAGAATAGTTCGAATGGTTTCCATCTTGAACGATGGAACCTTGAGAAACTTGTTTAAGATCTTGAGATCTAAGATTGGTCTGAACGTTCCCTCTTTTTTGGGAACTATGAACAGATTGGAGTAGAATCCCATCCCTTGTTCTCTTAATGGAACAGGATGAATCACTCCCATTTTTAACAGGTCTTCTACACAATGTAAGAATGCCTGTCTTTTTATGTGGTCTGAAGACAACTGAGACCTGTGGAACCTCCCCCTTGGGGGAAGCCCCTTGAATTCCAGAAGATAACCTTGGGAGACTATTTCTAGCGCCCAAGGATCCAGAACATCTCTTGCCCAAGCCTGAGCGAAGAGAGAGAGTCTGCCCCCCACCAGATCCGGTCCCGGATCGGGGGCCAACATTTCATGCTGTCTTGGTAGCAGTGGCAGGTTTCTTGGCCTGCTTTCCCTTGTTCCAGCCTTGCATTGGTCTCCAAGCTGGCTTGGCTTGAGAAGTATTACCCTCTTGCTTAGAGGACGTAGCACTTTGGGCTGGTCCGTTTCTACGAAAGGGACGAAAATTAGGTTTATTTTTTGCCTTGAAAGGCCGATCCTGAGGAAGGGCGTGGCCCTTACCCCCAGTGATATCAGAGATAATCTCTTTCAAGTCAGGGCCAAACAGCGTTTTCCCCTTGAAAGGAATGTTAAGTAGCTTGTTCTTGGAAGACGCATCAGCCGACCAAGATTTCAACCAAAGCGCTCTGCGCGCCACAATAGCAAACCCAGAATTCTTAGCCGCTAACCTAGCCAATTGCAAAGTGGCGTCTAGGGTAAAAGAATTAGCCAATTTGAGAGCATTGATTCTGTCCATAATCTCCTCATAAGGAGGAGAATCACTATCGACCGCCTTTATCAGCTCATCGAACCAGAAACATGCGGCTGTAGCGACAGGGACAACGCATGAAATTGGTTGTAGAAGGTAACCCTGCTGAACAAACATCTTTTTAAGCAAACCTTCTAATTTTTTATCCATAGGATCTTTGAAAGCACAACTATCCTCTATGGGTATAGTGGTGCGTTTGTTTAAAGTGGAAACCGCTCCCTCGACCTTGGGGACTGTCTGCCATAAGTCCTTTCTGGGGTCGACCATAGGAAACAATTTTTTAAATATGGGGGGGAGGGACGAAAGGAATACCGGGCCTTTCCCATTCTTTATTAACAATGTCCGCCACCCGCTTGGGTATAGGAAAAGCTTCTGGGAGCCCCGGCACCTCTAGGAACTTGTCCATTTTACATAGTTTCTCTGGGATGACCAATTTGTCACAATCATCCAGAGTGGATAATACCTCCTTAAGCAGAATGCGGAGATGTTCCAACTTAAATTTAAATGTAATCACATCAGGTTCAGCTTGTTGAGAAATGTTCCCTGAATCAGTAATTTCTCCCTCAGACAAAACCTCCCTGGCCCCATCAGACTGGGTTAGGGGCCCTTCAGAAACATTATTATCAGCGTCGTCATGCTCTTCAGTATCTAAAACAGAGCAGTCGCGCTTACGCTGATAAGTGTTCATTTTGGCTAAAATGTTTTTGACAGAATTATCCATTACAGCCGTTAATTGTTGCATAGTAAGGAGTATTGGCGCGCTAGATGTACTAGGGGCCTCCTGAGTGGGCAAGACTCGTGTCTTAAAGCCTTAAAAGTATTGCACACCAAATTTGGAAGCTTTAACCCTTAAAATAACGGAACCGGAGCCGTTTTGAACTTTAACCCCTTTACAGTCCCTGGTATCTGCTTTGCTGAGACCCAACCAAGCCCAAAGGGGAATACGATACCAAATGACGCCTTCAGAAAGTCTTTCTAAGTATCAGAGCTCCTCTCACATGCGACTGCATGCCATGCCTCTCAAAAACAAGTGCGCAACACCGGCGCGAAAATGAGGCTCTGCCTATGCTTTGGGAAAGTCCCTAAAGAATAAGGTGTCTAAAACAGTGCCTGCCGATATTATTATAGCAAAATACCCAAATAAAATGATTCCTCAAGGCTAAATATGTGTTAATAATGAATCGATTTAGCCCAAAAAAAGTCTACAGTCTTAATAAGCCCTTGTGAAGCCCTTATTTACGATCGTAATAAACATGGCTTACCGGATCCCATAGGGAAAATGACAGCTTCCAGCATTACATCGTCTTGTTAGAATGTGTCATACCTCAAGCAGCAAGAGACTGCTCACTGTTCCCCCAACTGAAGTTAATTGCTCTCAACAGTCCTGTGTGGAACAGCCATGGATTTTAGTGACGGTTGCTAAAATCATTTTCCTCATACAAACAGAAATCTTCATCTCTTTTCTGTTTCTGAGTAAATAGTACATACCAGCACTATTTTAAAATAACAAACTCTTGATTGAATAATAAAAACTACAGTTAAACACTAAAAAACTCTAAGCCATCTCCGTGGAGATGTTGCCTGTACAACGGCAAAGAGAATGACTGGGGTAGGCGGAGCCTAGGAGGGATCATGTGACCAGCTTTGCTGGGCTCTTTGCCATTTCCTGTTGGGGAAGAGAATATCCCACAAGTAAGGATGACGCCGTGGACCGGACACACCTATGTTGGAGAAAGGATATGGTTTCTTTTAGAAATATCCAGTATTAGAAAATAGCAATATGGGGTTGCTGCTGCTTCACCAAACACAGCACTGGAAGCTGGATAAAGCTAGATGTGAACACACACAGAAAAAGAAAGGCGCAAACCCCTCTAAGTGACGTACATTAAAACGACTTAATTTATTAAGACACAAATGCACACTCACACAATAAACCCTCAAACATAGAAGTAAATTAGAAAATTGTTTAAAATTGTATTCTCTATCTGAATCATGAAAGAAACATTTTGGGTTTCATGTCCCTTTAAATATCATCAATTCCTGTGATGTGCAATTTCTTCATCCGTTGTTTTAGACTTAAAGGGACAGTATACACTCATTTTCATATAACTGCATGTAATAGATACTACTATAAAGAATAAGATGCACAGATACTGATATAAAAATCCAGTATAAAACTGTTTACAAACTTACTTAGAAGCTGTAAGTTTGGCTCTGTTGAAAAGGTAGCTGGAAAGCCCACTGCAAGTGGCAAATAAGACACTCCCCCCTCCCCCTTCTTTTGCATATGAAAAGACCCTTTACACAAATAGGAGCAAGCTGGAGAAGGTAGCTGTGGGTATTCACATAAAACTTTGGAGTCTGAAAATCAGAGAAATGTTATTTAAAAATAAGCAAAACTATACATTGATTTTTAAAAAAAACTTTATGGGCTTTATAAATAGATTATCTACAAAACATTTATGCAAAGAAAAAATGAGTGTATAATGTCCCTTTAAAGGGACACAAAATCCAAATGTTTTTCTTTCATGATTCAGATAGAGCAGGCAATTTTAAGCAACTTTCTATTTTACTACTATTATAAACTTGTCGTTGTTCTCTTGCTATCTTTATTTGAAAAAGTAAGAATGTAAGCATAGGAGCCGGTCCATTTTTGGTTCAGCACCTTGGTAGTGCTTGCTGATTGGTGGCTAAATGTAATACTTGCACTTATTCAATTTTACTGTATTTAGTGGTCCTTTAAACATGTGAAAATGCATTGGCTTTAATATATCATTCTTCTTTTATTCTCCACCAGAGTATGATCATGTGGTGTTGCTTTTAAATTCTACATATGAAAGAAAAAAAAGAAAAAAACATTTGATAATTAATCTCTGTTGAAAACTAAAAGTTAAGATGAAAATTACCTTTGGAAATTCACGTCAGACAAAAAAACAAAAAAAAACCCAACACACATATCTGATCCTCACAGGAAAACACTATTCAATAATAAATGTACTCATTCATCAGCATGTAAGCAGAAAACTGTTCTAATTTAAAACAAATGTATTCTACAGAACACCAAAACAACCTTATCATGGAAGGGAAACCTGATTTAGTTTCACATCCTAGAACTAAACATCTCTGGAATAAATTTACACTCAAGGGACAGTGTATGTATGGGAATCGGCTCCATTAGGTTTATTTTTGTATATGAAATATCCGATTTTACACCTTGCTTGAGAACATTCCCAATAAAATGGGCTGAACTTGCAGGAAGAGCATGCCTTATCTTTTTCTCTATACATAACATCCTTTTTTTCTTTATATATCCTCATAGGTAAATACTTAGCAAGAGCAATTGAGGGGGGGGGGGAGAGCTCCCATACTGCCCTATTAATATTTTCTGTATACGTGGGTGGTTTCAAACGGAAAAGAAAGCTATTTCAAATTACAAAGTACAGGTGAAGGATCTATTTGTAGACAATTGAATACACAACAGCAGGTAAAATATATCTTTAGGAACACATTAAAGTGGAGGGAATTTTACAAAACAATGTCCCTTTAAGTGCATTTAAAGGAATACTCCAGTAAAAAAAAAAAAAGGGCAATTTAAGCAACTTTCTAATTTAATCCTATTATCAATGTTTCTTTGTTCTCTTGCTACCTTTATTTGAAAAAAGCAAGAATGTAAGCATAAGAGCCGGACCATTTTTGGTTCAGCATGTGGGTAGCACATTCTTATTGGTCTATATGTAGCCACCAATCAGCAAGCGCTACCCAGATGCTGAACCAAAAATGGGCCAGCTCCTATGCTTACATTCAAATAAAGATACAAAGAGAACAAAAAAAATGAATAGGAGTAAATTAGAAAGTTGCATGCACTATCTGAATCATGAAAGTTTACTTTTGACTAGACTCTCCCTTTAAGACAAATAAGCATGGCAGCAAAGATTTGCTTCAGAGGTTTCCGTCATTGACATTATGTTTTCCAAGATAAAAACTAATAAAGAAAAAATCTTATTTCATCTCTTTTTTAAATCTTAATGTGAAATTGCAATTTATATGAATAACATTCAAAGACCATTTGCAAATAAATATTCAAAACTGTTGTGGTTCTATATTTCATTGACACGGTAGTATCAGCAGTGGTTCTCAACCAAAGTGACCTCAAGGCCCGGTAAATTTTAGCTAGACATGTCCAGGGCCCGGTAGTTATATATATATATATATATCTGTCACTGTGAGGGCCATGGAGTGTGGGGTCTGGCCCTGGAGGTTGGGTGCCCTTTCTCTGGACCTTAATGTTGTGGGTCCTGGCTCTGGAGGTTTAGGGGCCTGTTGGGGGCAGGGCAGGGAGGCTACCATGTTCATTTGCATAAAATGTAATACATTTTGGTCAGTGTGAGACAGTGTTCCTGGGGCCTTGATTGGTCTCAGTCTGCCCCTGGTGTGCAGTGGGGTAAGAGTGTGCAGTGGGGGCATGACAGTTCGGGGCCCACCAGCAGGGCTATCACAGCCCGGTATTGGGCCACGGCCCGGCTGTTGAGAAACCAGGTCCTAGAGCACATCAGTAGCATTTTTTTTAATGCTTTAAAAAAGGACATGCAACCCAATTTTCTCTCTTTCTTAATTCAGATAGAGCAAAAAAATACCCTTAACGACCGAGGACGTACCCTGCACGTCCTCAGTCTCTGAAAGCGGTGGAAGTGATCCTGATCGCTTCCAGACGCTTTCCGGTTATTGCAGTGATGCCTCGATATCGAGGCATCCTGTAATAACCCTGCATGGCCATCGGATGCAGAGAGAGCCACACTGTGGCCCTCTCTGCACCGGACATCGATGGCCAGTATCGTTGGTGGGTGGGAGGCCATCGATGGGCCGTGTGATATGGAGTGAGGCGGGATAGGGGGCACGCACGGGGGACGGCGGGCAGGCGCATGGGGGGGAGCGGGTGGAAATCTCTACACTACAGAAAATTTTAATAGGTGGAAAAAACCGGGGGTATTAACAATTAAAAAACAATCTAAGGGATCTGGAAGGGGTGGGGAGTTGGTCCTTGGGGGGGGACCCAAGATGGCGCCCATTAAGGTAGAGGGGGAGGGTTACAAAGTTGTTTGGTGGGGGATCAGTGAGGTTGGGGGCTAATGGGGGATCCTACACAGCAGCATATGTAAATATGCTATATAAAAAAAAAAAAAAAAAAAGCCCAAATATACCTTTTATTTTAGTACTGGCGGACTTTTTGCCAGTACTTAAGATGGCGGGGACAATTGTGGGGTGTGGGGGAGGGAAAAGAGCTGTTTGGGATGGATCAGGGAGTCTAATGTTTCAGGTGGGAGACTGATCTCTACACTAAAGCTAAAATTAACCCTGCAAGCTCCCTACAAGCTACCCAATTAACCCCTTCACTGCTTGCCATAATACACGCGTGATGCGCAGCAGCATTTAGCGGCCTTCTAATTACCAAAAAGCAACGCCAAAGCCATATATGTCTGCTATTTCTGAACAAAGGGGATCCCAGAGAAGAATTTACAACCATTTATGCCATAATTGCACAAGCTGTTTGTAAATAATTTCATTGAGAAACCGAAAGTTTGTGAAAAAATTTGTCAAAAAGTGAACAAATTTTTGTATTTGATCCCATTTGGCGGTGAAATGGTGGCATGAAATATACCAAAATGGGCCTAGATCATGTCAATGACTATTCAGGGATTCCTGAAAGATATTAGTGTTCCAATGTAATTATCGCTAATTTTGAAAAAAAGTGGTTTGGAAATAGGAAAGTGCTACTTGTATTTATTGCCCTATAACTTGCAAAAAAAGCAAACAACATGTAAACATTGGGTATTTCTAAACTCAGGACAAAATTTAGAAACTATTTAAGCCTGGTTATTTTTTGGTGGTTGTAGATGTGTAACAGATTTTGGGGGTCAAAGTTAGAAAAAGTGTGTTTTTTTCCATTTTTTCCTCATATTTTATAAAAAAAAATTATAGAAAATTATAAGATATGATAAAAATAATGGTATCTTTAGAAAGTCCATTTAATGGCGACAAAAACAGTATATAATATGTGTGGGTACAGTAAATGAGTAAGAGGAAAATTACAGCTAAACACAAACACTGCAAAAATGTAAAAAAAAGCCTTGGTCCCAAACGGATGGAAAATGGAAAAGTGCTGTGGTCATTAAGGGGTTAAAATAAAACAAATACTTTATTTTAGGTAAACATTTACATTCTTATTTGTTAACATGAATGTAAATGCTCAAAGCTACATGTAAAAAGTTCACCTAACAGAGCCCGGCCGTGGAAGTATAACGCTCTCAGTTAGTGTAGGCCCTGGGAGCCGAGCACGCTAAGCTTCCTGTTAGTGCGGCTGGGGCTCTGGCAAGAAGAGACTCAGGTTAGTGCAATCTCGAGGTAATTTTCTTTGGTACATTTATTCGGATATTTTGGTAAAACAAAACAAATATCCGATTTTCGTCACAAATATGTATTTGTGACAAAACAAATGCGCATCGCTAGTAAAAATCTGACTAGAAAATATCACATGAACATCTCTACGTAAAAAAAAGAGAAAATATTTTCTCTGTACATTTCTTTAGCACATTGACCAAGAGCTCTGTAAGCAGCTACTCTAGGTAGGGAAGAACCATGCCCTCATATGATGCTTAGGAGGGGGGACGGGACCGATGCCCTGATTTGATGCTTGGGTGGGAGGGAGGGACCCTCAATACACCAGTGCTTGGGTGGGAGGGACCCTAAGTACAGACCCTCAGTACAGAAAAGATGTTTGGGTGGGAGGGACCCAACATAAGAAAAAAATGTACTCCTATTTTCACATTTTCCTGTTAGGGAGGCCTGAGGACAGGATTGAAAACCAGTGAGAGAGAGAGCATGCAATTTTAAGCAACTTACTAATTTACTCCTATTATCAGTTTTTTCTCTGTTCTCTTGTTATCTTTATTTAAAAAGCAGCAATGTAAAGCTTAGGAGCCAGACCATTTTAAATTCAGCACCCTGGATAGCGCTTGCTTTTTGGTGGCTACATTTATTAAAAAGCCAGCGTAACCCAGGTCCTAAACCAAAAAGCTCTTTTTATGCCAGATAGAGAGATATTTCACAGAAGAATCCTAAAAACAAAGGCTATATTTTTAGTTTAAATGGAGTGACAGCAAAAATGCTAAAAAAAATTCCAGTACTTTGACCAAGTTTTGCTCTAAAATTAAAGACCATAACGTTGTGCCTCATGAAATCTCTTGAGAGATAGAGATGATAGAGAGAAAATGGCATGGTGTTGCAAAATGGAGTGATATCCTTCCTACTTCAAGGTTCCTTTTACACCGTATAAATCTCCCACTTTACCACAACCAAAGCAACTCAAGACATTGCCTCCACCATGCTTGACAGAGGACGTCAAGCACTCCTACAGCAACTTTTCATATGTTCTGCGTATCACGAATGTTTGGGGTGTTTGGATCAAAAAGAAGATTTGTCTGTCCATAACATTTTTTTCCAATCTTCCTCTGTCCAGTGTCTGTGCTCTTTTGACCATCTTAATCTTTTCTTTTTATTGGCAAGTCCGAGATATGGCTTTTTCTTTGCAACTCTGCCTAGAAGGCAAGCATCCCGCAGTCGCCTCTTTACTGTTGATGTTGAGACTGGCGTTTTGTGGGTATTATTATTATCATCAGGTATTTGTAGAGCGCCAACAGATTCTGCAGCGCTATTTAATGAAGTTGCCAGTTAAGAAACTCTGAAGCATCTGCTTCTCAAACTAGACACTCTAATGTAGTTGTCCTCTTGCTCAGTTGTGCACCAGGCCTCCCACTCTTTCTTTCTGGTTAGAGACCGTTTGCACTGTTCTATGAAGGGAGTAGTACAAGACCTTCAGTTTCTTGACAATTGTTAACATGGAATAGCCTTAATTTCTCAGAACAAGAATAGACTGATGAGTTTCAGAAGAAAGTTCTTTGTTTCTGGCCATCTTGAGCCTGTAATCGAACCCACAATTGCTGATGCTTGCTAGTCTAATGAAGGCCAGATTTATTGCTTCTTTAATCAGTACAACAGTTTTCAGCTGTGCTAACATAATTGCAAAAGGGATTTCTAATGATCAATAAGCCTTTTTAAATGATAAACTTGGATTAGCAAAAACAATGTGCCATTGGAACACAGGACAGATGGTTGCCGATAATGGGCCTCTGTGCGCCTATGTAGATATTCTTTTAAAAATCAGCTGTTTCCAGCTACAAAAGTCATATACAACGATAGATTTTTTATATATATATATATATATATATATATATATATATATATATATATATATATATATATATATATATATATTTTTTTTTATATATTAGGGATGCACCGAAATGAAAATTCTGGACCGAAACCGATACCGAAAATTTAGGATGATCCTGGCCGGAAACCGAAATTGTTTTTTTCTTTTTTAACTACAGTGTGTGTGTGTGTGTGTGTGTGTAGTTGAGAGAGCTTGTAGGCGGGAAAGCTCCAACAAATGGACATGGTCACTTGTACAGTAGGGTGTGATCTGCAGTGAAACTGGAGCTCTATAAGGGAGAGCGTGGTTATAGCCAGACAACAATACGAGGTGGACATGTGTTTTGTTTTTGGGTGTAGTTGTCCGTGCGATGAGCGTGGCTGCACCTGATCGTCTCTCATCGTATCTCCGCCTAGTTCCTGGTTCGGGTCTCACACTGACCCGTCAGATTATATGTCCGGAGCCCCAAATGGAGTCTGCCTGTCACCTATCACCAGGACCACTGGACTTAGCTACATCCTTACGTGCAAGGTGGTTATAGAAAGTTACTTTGCTTTTTTGTATACACTGTCTGGTGGGTGCTAATTTGTACCAACTGTGTGCAAGCTTGGGGCTTATGCTTTTAAATTGTGCACGCATATTTGCCTCAGGCGAATAGAATGTCTACGCACAAGAGGCTGATGTATGAGCACTGTATATAAGGCTTAAAGATATTCACTGTGTGTGCTTAGGGCTGTTTCTGATAATATCAAGTGTTTATAAACATGTTACTTATCCTCTTTTGATATTTGTATTCACTATTCAGAACTTTGGTTTCCTTCTCTGCTGGTTTCAAATATCATCATGTAATGGTACTTATGTGTGTGCTCTGTGTACCATGCCAGTGCTGTGCTGCTCACCTTATGCTAAGGATAGACATGTAACTCAATAGAACAGGGGAGGGCTGTACATTTTTAGCCATTTTGGTCCTCTTTGGGCCGATATTGGAATTGCACATTTTCTGCGGCCCAAATTTTGGTGCATCGCTAGTATTATTCTTTATTTAGTTCTGTGTAACAGAATCAGATTTAACCGTTTTTGTTTTGTTACCAATTATCAAAATAAAGTATAGTCCTAGAAAACTATTATTATATGCAAAACAGTAAGTCAAGTAATGAACTCAAACAGCAGCTCTAGGCTGGCATCAAATTTAAAATATGCTACACAATAATTTTGCCGAAAATAAAAGGCAAAAAAAACGAAAACCGAAATAACAAAAAAATGCTATTTTCGGCCGAAACTTTCTGAGGACGAAATTTTGGTGCATCCCTAATATATATATATATATATATATATATATATATATATATATATATATATATATATATATATATATATATATATATATATATATATATATATATATATATATATATATATATATATATATATATATATATATACATATACACACACATACATATATACATGTACATTCAAATTGTAAAAGGGCTGGCCTCCCAATTTACTTTAATCAAGAAACCATAACAGATTTACTAGTCCAGTGCCTACCTTGAAAATACTAGAGATTAGAAAGATCAATTTAAATTTATTATTATTATAAATAATAATAATAATCAAAATAAAAAGTTTATTAAAAGTATTTGTAAGAAACACCACTTTAAAATGAATCTCAACACAGAATCTATTAGTGTATTAAATATAAGATATGCTATGTAGCAGCTACAAATTATAAAAAGTGCTTGAAGTGTGTGCACGCATGTGTTATAGTGCTGAGGAACGGTTTGCTTGTTTATACTAATAAGGATTATCTGGATTTATGTATAAAAAAATAATGAGGAGTTAAAACATTATTTGCTATACAAACAATGCAATTACATTTGGGTCCTTTCACGCTAGTATAAAATGTATTTGGGGGGGAGAGGAAAAAAAAAAAAAAAGGTTCAGCAGGTCACAGCTGGAGAACATGGTTTGGCTGTCAGGCTCCCTTAGCACTGATCAGGTTAACAAAGCAACCTTAAAATCCCCCTACAAAGTATTTCCTCGCTCTAGTGGTTTTACTCATCAGAGAATCAACAGCAATCCAGTTGCAGGAGATACTTAATTTGAATTCATATATTAGAAACATTAGTGATGATTTAAAGCAGAGCTGTCAACTGATTGCCTGCAGGCCGGATGCAGCCCCATGCGGATTTAATCCAGCCCCGACACAGTCAATGAATCAAAGCAAGCAGGAGAGGAAATCAATGGGAAATGTGTACAATACAGAGAATGAGGGCAAAGGAAGGATGAGAAACTGTAAAATTCAGGAAAGACATAAGAAGGTTTAAGGACAGACAAACTGTTATAGAAAAGATAAGTAAACAAGAAGGTTTAGGGGGGAAATACTCCCAGTGGGGGACTGGATAGAAAGATACTAAAATGTTAATTTCCCATTGTTCTCTTTAAGTATTGGTCTCACTGTTTATAGAGAGATAAGGATGGTTTTGAGTAAATAGAGATACGCTAATGAGGCCTGCTCTCCATGCAAGCTCAGTCTATTTCTTTGGGTTCTGATTTCAATTCGCAGAGACAACTATTTCATATACAAATATAAACCGAAATGAGAAATCGCCAATAGATGTTATACTCTGCAACAAATTTTACAGTACACTGTCCCTTAACAAGCTTCATTCTAGAAAGCAGCATGGAATGCTAAATATGTTCTAAGGTTTGCAAATTTTCTAATTCTCAGAACTGGAAATGCATCCTGCAGACTACTCAAGGCTTACCCTGCTACATATATTTCCCTAATAGTGTTAAAAACTGTAAAACAATGCACCTTATACTAAAATAATAACCATTGCTAGCCATGATTGCCCCCCCATTAAGGCAACTGGTGGGTGGAGTTTGGATATTAAAAAACAATTGCAGCAAATAAGATTTTTTTACAAAATGTTTCGACTTGGCCGATATGCAATTCTGTTGTACTTAAAAGGGACAGTTCACCCAAATAATCTGTCCCTTTAAATTATTCCCAATGATTCATTTTACCTGCTAGAGTTTATTAAATTGTAAATTTTCCATTGTTCTCTCTATGTATTGAGCTTCAGTTTTCCAGACAAATATAAGATAAGGAAGCAAGTGTGTGTACACAAAGTGATAACATGAAATGATATTACCTTTAAAGGGACAGTCTACACCAGAATTGTTATTGTTTAAAAAGATAGATAACGCCTTTACTACCCATTCCCAGATTTGCACAACCAACATTGTTTTATTAATATACTTTATAACCTCTAGATTTCTGCCCGTTTCTAAGCCACTAAAAACAGCCTCTTATCAAATGCTTTTTATTTGCGTTTCACAACAGGGGCGAGCTAGTTCCTGTGAGCCATATAGTTAACATTGTGCTAACGACCGTGGGTTGTGGCAGACACTGCACTAATTGTATAAAATGCAAGTCAATAGATAATAAAGTAATGTAATCAGGGGGCTGTCAGAAAAGGCTTAAATACAAGGTAATCACAGAGGTAAAAAGTGTATTAATATAACCATGTTGGTTATGCAAAACTCGGGAATGGGTACAACAATTTTACAGTGTACTGTCCCTTTAATGCTCCTTTAAAAGAACACTTAAAGGGACATGATGCCCAAATGTTGAAACACTTGAAAGTGATGCAGCATAGCTGTAAAAAGTTGACTAGAAAATATCACCTGAACATTTCTAGGTAAAAAATAAAGATATTTTACCTCAAAATGTCCTTAGTATTCACCTCCATTGTGAAGGGCTTTAAGCAACAAATCAGTATACCTGTCCAAGGACTTGCAAAGGACTGTGCCTCATGTACATGTTATTTGCCTATTCAGTTTAAGAAAGTTTACAATGAAATCTCATGAGACCACAGTAAAACAGTTCATGACCTCAGCACTGGGCAGTAACTGAAATATATCTTTTTACAGAACACTTACTCTAGTGAGCTGATGAAATTGTGAGGCAAAATATATTCCTTTTTTACATAGAGATGTTCAGGTGATATTTTCCTGTCAGCTTTTTACAGTTATGCTGCATCACTTTCAAGTGTTCAAGTATTATATCCACTTAAGTCAAAATTAAAACTTTCATGATTCAGATAGAACATGCAATTTTAAACAACTTTCCAATTTACTTCCAATTACAAAATGTACACATTTTGTTTTTTATATTTACACTTTGAGTCACCAGCTAGTACTGAGCATGTGCAATAATTCACAGAATATATGTATATGCATTTGTGATTGGCTGATGACTGTCACATGAAACAGGAGTGGAAATAGAAATAACTTTTTTTTCATAATAAAAAAATAAAAAAAAATCTACTGCTCGTTTGAAGCTCAGACTAAGTGCTACTTCATTGCCTTTTTATTGTGCTTTTGTTTATATTATATAATATTGTATTTACTGGTCCTTCAAAATACAAAGAAAGATGTGGGGCTGGCATAAATAAGAAATCTATATTGTAATGTATTCTTATTTAACATCATGAACATTTTATATAAATGTCTGACCAATTAATAAAAAATAAAGACAATTTGCATTTTTTTTTAAAATACAATTTTATATTGCATGACAAAAATCTGGTTAAGGAAAAATAAGTGATAAAAAACCAAGATGATATCATAAGAGGATATGCAAATTGCAAATAAACTCCATTTGCACAGGGTAGTTAAAGTTAACTTAACATGTTTTAACATCAGGTCCTGAAGCTCAGCGATAATTTAGATGGACTTTAATTGATCACTTCTAATGAAGATGCGCTGTAACTTGCTTTTCAATCTAGCTGTACCATTCTAATAAACCGCAATCCAGCCGCCCACTTCAAAACTTAATTTTTTAATGAGCGAAATGCTTTGCCTGTTCTCCAATCGGTGCTCTAGCCGTACGGGACTCACCGACTAGAGAATAGTCAAAACCATTATCTCACCAAAAAATTGAGTTTTGAACTGGGTGGCCGGAGCCCAGGGCATTAGAATGGCACAGCTAGATTGAAAAGTAAGTTAGAGCGAACCTTTATCAGAAGTTATCAATTAAAGCCCATCTAAAATATTTTAGAAAATGTAAAGTTTAACATCACTTTAAGTTCCACAGTAGAAACAAGGCCTGTGCATTTGTCGATTCTTTCACAAATTCCAAATATGGCAGCGGACAGCAGCATTTGGCTATTTTGGGAGCTGGATTTATTTGTGTGATAGTGCAGCACACAAAAAATCTGTGCAAATTCAGATCCCTGTGTGTTGCATTTCCACACAAATAAATGCAGCACCAAAAATAGCCAAATGCCGCTACTTACGGCCATAGTCGGCATTCTAAAAACCTCTTTCACTTATTAAAAAATATATGCACATAAATAAAAGGCACTACATAAAGTGTAAAAAAGAAAAAACAAATACCAAATCTAGAAATACTAAGGAAATAATTACACAACATTTTGCTTAATAATTTTACAAACATAAGGCTTATGAATCCTGTAGCTAATAAATTTTAAAAAAAATGCCTCAAATAGAGATTTATTGAAAAAAAGCATCCTGCCACAAATTTCAACAAATAAAAAAATAAAATAAAGCACCTACAAGGCAAATTATGTTCAAACTGAAAAGTACCATGATGATATGTACAGTGTATATCATATTCCTAGAATTGATACCACCTAGTGCAGAGGTCGGCAAATCTGTTTAAAATTTAGGAGCTAGACAGTGGTATTGCTATATAGATATATGGAGAATAACCCAGGGGTTAGGAGCCAGGGGTAAAATTCTAGGAGCTAGTGGCTACCTGGGTTTTTTTAGCTCTTACCTAGTGGATAAACAAGATCTTTGTTAAAAGGGACAGTAAAGTCAATATTAAAATGTTCCTGATACAGATAGACCATGGAATTAAAAAACATAATTTATGCTTACCTGATAAATTCCTTTCTTCTGTTGTGTGATCAGTCCACGGGTCATCATTACTTCTGGGATATAACTCCTCCCCAACAGGAAATGCAAGAGGATTCACCCAGCAGAGCTGCATATAGCTCCTCCCCTCTACGTCAGTCCCAGTCATTCGACCAAGAATCAACGAGAAAGGAGTAACCAAGGGTGAAGTGGTGACTGGAGTATAATTTAAAAGATATTTACCTGCCTTAAAACAGGGCGGGCCGTGGACTGATCACACAACAGAAGAAAGGAATTTATCAGGTAAGCATAAATTATGTTTTCTTCTGTTATGTGTGATCAGTCCACGGGTCATCATTACTTCTGGGATACCAATACCAAAGCAAAAGTACACGGATGACGGGAGGGATAGGCAGGCTCATTATACAGAAGGAACCACTGCCTGAAGAACCTTTCTCCCAAAAATAGCCTCCGAAGAAGCAAAAGTGTCAAATTTGTAAAATTTGGAAAAAGTATGAAGCGAAGACCAAGTTGCAGCCTTGCAAATCTGTTCAACAGAGGCCTCATTCTTAAAGGCCCAAGTGGAAGCCACAGCTCTAGTGGAGTGAGCTGTAATTCTTTCAGGAGGCTGCTGTCCAGCAGTCTCATAGGCTAAACGTATTATGCTACGAAGCCAAAAAGAGAGAGAGGTAGCAGAAGCTTTTTGACCTCTCCTCTGTCCAGAGTAAACGACAAACAAGGAAGAAGTTTGGCGAAAATCTTTAGTTGCCTGCAAGTAGAACTTGAGGGCACGAACTACATCCAGATTGTGTAAAAGACGTTCCTTCTTTGAAGAAGGATTTGGACACAAGGATGGGACAACAATCTCTTGATTGATGTTCCTGTTAGTGACTACCTTAGGTAAGAACCCAGGTTTAGTACGCAGAACTACCTTGTCTGAGTGAAAAATCAGATAAGGGGAATCACAATGTAAGGCTGATAACTCAGAGACTCTTCGAGCCGAGGAAATAGCCATTAAAAACAGAACTTTCCAAGATAACATTTTTATATCAATGGAATGAAGGGGTTCAAACGGAACACCCTGTAAAACGTTAAGAACTAAGTTTAAACTCCATGGTGGAGCAACAGCTTTAAACACAGGCTTGATCCTAGCTAAAGCCTGACAAAAGGACTGGACGTCTGGATTTTCTGACAGACGTCTGTGTAACAAGATGGACAGAGCTGAAATCTGTCCCTTTAATGAACTAGCTGATAAACCCTTTTCTAAACCTTCTTGTAGAAAAGACAATATCCTAGCGATCCTAACCTTACTCCAGGAGTAACCTTTGGATTCGCACCAGTATAGGTATTTCCGCCATATTTTATGGTAAATCCTTCTGGTAACAGGCTTCCTAGCCTGAATCAGGGTATCAATAACCGACTCAGAAAAACCACGTTTTGATAAAATCAAGCGTTCAATTTCCAAGCAGTCAGCTTCAGAGAAGTTAGATTTTGATGTTTGAATGGACCCTGTATCAGAAGGTCCTGTCTTAGAGGTAGAGACCAAGGCGGACAGGATGACATGTCCACTAGATCTGCATACCAAGTCCTGCGTGGCCAAGCAGGTGCTATTAGAATTACTGATGCTCTCTCCTGTTTGATTTTGGCAATCAATCGAGGAAGCAGCGGGAAGGGTGGAAACACATAAGCCATCCTGAAGTTCCAAGGTGCTGTCAAAGCATCTATCAGAACTGCTCCCGGATCCCTGGATCTGGACCCGTAGCGAGGAAGTTTGGCGTTCTGGCGAGACGCCATGAGATCTATCTCTGGTTTGCCCCAACGTCGAAGTATTTGGGCAAAGACCTCCGGATGAAGTTCCCACTCCCCCGGATGAAGAGTCTGGCGACTCAAGAAATCCGCCTCCCAGTTCTCCACTCCCGGGATGTGGATTGCTGACAGGTGGCAAGAGTGAGACTCTGCCCAGCGAATTATCTTTGATACTTCCATCATTGCTAGGGAGCTTCTTGTCCCTCCCTGATGGTTGATGTAAGCTACAGTCGTGATGTTGTCCGACTGAAACCTGATGAACCCCCGAGTTATTAACTGGGGCCAAGCCAGAAGGGCATTGAGAACTGCTCTCAATTCCAGAATGTTTATTGGAAGGAGACTCTCCTCCTGATTCCATAGTCCCTGAGCCTTCAGAGAATTCCAGACAGCGCCCCAACCTAGTAGGCTGGCGTCTGTTGTTACAATTGTCCAGTCTGGCCTGCTGAATGGCATCCCCCTGGACAGGTGTGGCCGATAAAGCCACCATAGAAGAGAATTTCTGGTCTCTTGATTCAGATTCAGAGTAGGGGACAATCTGAGTAATCCCCATTCCACTGACTTAGCATGCATAATTGCAGCGGTCTGAGGTGTAGGCGTGCAAAAGGTACTATGTCCATTGCCGCTACCATTAAGCCGATCACCTCCATGCATTGAGCTACTGACGGGTGTTGAATGGAATGAAGGACGCGGCATGCATTTTGAAGTTTTGTTAACCTGTCTTCTGTCAGGTAAATCTTCATTTCTACAGAATCTATAAGAGTCCCCAAGAATGGAACTCTTGTGAGAGGAAAGAGAGAACTCTTCTTTTCGTTCACTTTCCATCCATGCGACCTTAGAAATGCCAGAACTAACTCTGTATGAGACTTGGCAGTTTGAAAGCTTGAAGCTTGTATTAGAATGTCGTCTAGGTACGGAGCTACCGAAATCCCTCGCGGTCTTAGTACCGCTAGAAGGGCACCCAGAACCTTTGTGAAGATTCTTGGAGCCGTAGCCAATCCGAATGGAAGAGCTACAAACTGGTAGTGTCTGTCTAAGAAGGCAAACCTTAGATACCGGTGATGATCTTTGTGGATCGGTATGTGAAGGTAAGCATCCTTTAAATCCACTGTGGTCATGTACTGACCCTCTTGGATCATGGGTAAGATTGTCCGAATAGTTTCCATTTTGAACGATGGAACTCTTAGGAATTTGTTTAGAGTCTTTAAATCTAAGATTGGCCTGAAAGTTCCCTCTTTTTTGGGAACCACAAACAGGTTTGAGTAGAACCCTTGTCCTTGTTCCGACCACGGAACCGGATGGATCACTCCCATTGTTAACAGATCTTGTACGCAGCGTAGAAACGCTTCTTTCTTTATCTGGTTTGTTGACAACCTTGACAGATGAAATCTCCCTCTTGGGGGAGATAATTTGAAGTCTAGAAGGTATCCCTGAGATATGATCTCTAGTGCCCAGGGATCCTGAACATCTCTTGCCCAGGCCTGGGCGAAGAGAGAGAGTCTGCCCCCTACTAGATCCGGTCCCGGATCGGGGGCTCTCGGTTCATGCTGTCTTTGGGGCAGCAGCAGGTTTCCTGGCCTGCTTGCTTTTGTTCCAGGACTGGTTAGGCTTCCAGCCTTGCCTGTAACGAGCAACAGCTCCTTCCTGTTTTGGTGCAGTGGAGGTTGATGCTGCTCCAGTTTTGAAATTCCGAAAGGGACGAAAATTAGACTGTCTAGCCTTAGCTTTGGCCTTGTCTTGAGGTAGGGCGTGGCCCTTACCTCCCGTAATGTCAGCGATAATTTCTTTCAAACCGGGCCCGAATAAGGACTGCCCCTTGAAAGGTATATTAAGTAATTTGGACTTAGAAGTAACATCAGCTGACCAGGATTTTAGCCACAGTGCCCTGCGTGCCTGTATGGCGAATCCTGAGTTCTTAGCCGTAAGTTTGGTTAAATGTACTACGGCCTCCGAAATGAAAGAATTAGCTAGTTTAAGGACTCTAAGCCTGTCCGTAATGTCGTCTAGCGTAGAGGAACTAAGGTTCTCTTCAAGCGACTCAATCCAAAATGCTGCCGCAGCCGTAATCGGCGCGATACATGCAAGGGGTTGTAATATAAAACCTTGTTGAACAAACATTTTCTTAAGGTAACCCTCTAATTTTTTATCCATTGGATCTGAGAAAGCACAGCTATCCTCCACCGGGATAGTGGTACGCTTAGCTAAAGTAGAAACTGCTCCCTCCACCTTGGGGACCGTTTGCCATAAGTCCCGAGTGGTGGCGTCTATTGGAAACATCTTTCTAAATATTGGAGGGGGTGAGAACGGCACACCGGGTCTATCCCACTCCTTAGTAACAATTTCAGTTAGTCTCTTAGGTATAGGAAAAACGTCAGTACTCGCCGGTACCGCAAAGTATTTATCCAACCTACACAGTTTCTCTGGTATTGCAACGGTGTTACAATCGTTGAGAGCTGCTAAGACCTCCCCTAGTAGTACACGGAGGTTCTCCAATTTAAATTTAAAATTTGAAATATCTGAGTCCAATCTGTTTGGATCAGAACCGTCACCCACAGAATGAAGCTCTCCGTCCTCATGCTCTGCGAGCTGTGACGCAGTATCAGACATGGCCCTAGCATTGTCAGCGCACTCTGTTCTCACCCCAGAGTGATCACGCTTGCCTCTTAGTTCTGGTAATTTAGACAAAACTTCAGTCATAACAGTAGCCATATCTTGTAATGTTATCTGTAATGGCCGCCCAGATGTACTAGGCGCCAAAATATCACGCACCTCCCGGGCGGGAGATGCAGGTACTGTCGCGTGAGGCGAGTTAGTCGGCATAACTCTCCCCTCGCTGTTTGGTGAAATTTGTTCACATTGTACAGATTGACTTTTATTTAAAGTAGCATCAATACAGTTAGTACATAAATTTCTATTGGGCTCCACCTTGGCATTGGAACAAATGACACAGATATCTTCCTCTGAGTCAGACATGTTTAACACACTAGCAAAAAAACTTACAACTTGGTTATAATCTTTTTTAGCAAAAAAACGCACTGTGCCTCAAAGAGGTACTAACGATTAAATGACAGTTGAAATAATGAACTGAAAAACAGTTATAGCATCAAACTTTAAAACAACACAACTTTTAGCAAAGGTTTGTTCCCATTAGTAAAAAACAACACTAATTAAATTTGTACATAAGAAAACAAAACAACGTTTTTTATTCACAGTCACTATAAGAATTCTCACAGCTCTGCTGAGAGAATTTACCTCCCTTCAAAGAAGTTTGAAGACCCCTGAGATCTGTCAGAGATGAACCGGATCATGCAGGAAATATAAAAGTAGCTGACTGGAATTTTTTTCTTGATGCGTAGCAAAGAGCGCCAAAAACGGCCCCTCCCTCTCCCACACAGCAGTGAAGAGAAACGAAACTGTCACAATTAAAGCAAAAAACTGCCAAGTGGAAAATAATGCCCAAATATTTATTCACACAGTACCTCAGCAATGTAAACGATTCTACATTCCAGCAAAAACGTTTAACATGAGAATAGTTATTAAAAGGATTAGTGACCTTTAACACAGTAGTTCCGGTGAAATACCATCCCCAGAATACTGAAGTGTATACATACATGTCATTTTAACGGTATGGCAGGCTTTTCTCATCAATTCCATTCAGAAAATAAAAACTGCCACATACCTCAATGCAGATTCATCTGCCCGCTGTCCCCTGATCTGAAGCCTTTACCTCCCTCAGATGGTCGAGAACAGCAATATGATCTTAACGACTCCGGTTAAAATCATAGTAAAAAATCTCTGTCAGATTCTTCCTCAAACTCTGCCAGAGAAGTAATAACACGCTCCGGTGCTATT